>NW_006399964.1:2949795-2959427 GCF_000299155.1 Elephantulus edwardii | reverse complement strand
GAAAGCCTTATCTTCCTCGTCCATCTCCTTGGTCTGCTTCTTGGGCTGTTTCAGGGTCTTCTTCTTACCACCTTCGTGGCCAGACATGGCGCCGGCCGCCCCTTCCCCAGACCTGCTGTTGAAACCCCTCATTTGAGCTTTTTAGCAAGCAGTGTGACTTTGGCTAGGCCTGTGCTGGGACTCAGTTTTTTCACTAGGCTGGCAAGAGGAATATAAATGAAGTAGAATTCCAAGAAGACAGACTAGTCAATGAAAGCAAGATTTCAGATAGCTGTGTGCACAGGAATAAATAATGCTGATGTGTAGGCACAGTATGGTCATCTAACAAATAGCTTGTTCCTGGGCATTACATAATTTTAAGACAACTCCAAAAATTTCATGTGCATAAATAAAACCTCATCATGACTGAAATAAAAAGTAAAGTTAGGTAATGTCTTGATGATTTAAATCAAATATGAGAAAAAAAGCATAAAAATGGAGGCAATTCCGTTTAACCATATTTTTTAAGTCGAGCTGAAGAATGACTCCACTAATCTGGTTCTTATTGGAAAGCGCCATACATGAGACAGCGGAGAGAAGTTTCTGTTCACAGAAAACATGAATAAGAGCAACACTTCAAGAAGTAAAAAGGAATATGACAGGGCATGTCTAAGGGGAAGGGGATGCGGGAGCATCAAAAAGATCATTTACTTGTAAAAAGAAAATGTAGGTAAATTATACGTGACGTGCTTTGTTTAAAAGCAGACAGAAATGATGCCTAAGCAAAATGCCAGCTCAGCCAGCTTGTTGGTCTCCATCTTACAGTGAACATGAATGAGTAAAGAGAAATATTTTCACTTTGCAGCTGTACCACAAAGCACCTATCAGTAGTTCCACTATCATTTCTTCACCCATATTTTTTAAAATCCACAGAGAGATTGGAGTTGGTAAAAATACATGTTCCATGGATACAAAGAAACAAAATATAGGGCTTTCATGATTAAAATTAAAGAATATTTGACAATATTTGTCTTGAACTTCATAGCTCCCCAGGGTTTCCTTCACCTAAAATCCTAAAAATAAAGTCCAATATAGTCTAAGGTATGAGACACAGCTATTATAAGTAAAAACATTATGTGTTCACCTACTCATTCAAATGTTTAAAATAGACTGAGGTGTTGCTCCCACCAAGATTGGTAAAGTTTGCTTTAAAAAGAAATATGAACTGGGCACAAAGTATGTATCCACATATTTGTACAGGAGAACTTAAATATGACTGATGATACATATATGATATTGATCTATTTCCTTAGTTAACTATCATTATCATATTAAATTAATCCAAATAAACCTCCCTGTCATTGAGTTGATTGTGACTCATGGCGACCCTCCACTGAGCAACCAAAGCTGTAAATCTTTACAGGAGGAGTTCCAACCTTCTCCTTCAGAGCAGCTGGTTAAGCCAACTGTGGAGAATTCAGCTAGCAGCTCACCATGTCAGGCACCATAAGTAAGAAAGTTAATTTAGCTTTTCTTTGATGAAATCCCAGGCATAACTTGCATTTTCTTTTATTCCCTCTGTCTTATTTTCTTTCTCTAAGACATGCATTCCAGAAGATAGAGCTTAACGTTAGTCAAGACAAATTCAGAGTGAAAAACCAGTGGAGTATGTATTTTCAGAACATATATGTTATGTGGGTTCTACAATGTTAGCATTAAATCACAAGCACATCTTTTTCAGGTTTCCTTGCCTGTTTTTTAAATCACTTAGTCTAAAGTTACATTTAGTACTTTTTTTCACCATGCAATGATTTGTCGTTTTATGGATTTGTTTTTTATTTATGGTTATATCCTCTTTATGATTCCTCACATTGCATGTTGTGCATTGTTGTTTCTTGATTAGTCTTGTAAAATGCTGTGTATATTAATCTAAAAGCTGACAATTGGTTGAATTTATTATAACTTTGTTTTCTATGTTATTATATTTCTTAATAGCTTACTTCTCTGATCTTTAATTGTATTCCTTTATTATTGTTATGCGCATGACACACCCTTGCTGAAACTGAGGAAGACCTGAGGCATTTGCTGCAGATGGTCAAGGACTACAGCCTTCAATATGGATTGAAGCTTAAAATCAAGAAGACGACAAACATGGGGGGGGGTGGCGGGGGATTGTATAACAGTGAAAGGATATATATATATATTACTTTTCAAAGAGAAAAGCAAACTGGGGGTGGGGAGGAGTGGGCAGGGAGGACAGTGTGTAACAATGAATGAATGGAAATCCAAAGGCCCTGTAAACTTTCAGTAAAATAAAAAAAATTAAAAAAGAAGACAAAGATTCTTATCACGTGGCTAATTGTCATCATCATATTAGATGGTGAAGAGATTGAGGTTGTTAACTGCTTCAGCTTTCTTGGCTCTACAATCAACACTCTTAGTACCAGCAGCCAGGAAATCAAAAGATGATTGCATTGGGAAAATCTGCAGTGAAGGACCTCTCCAGAGTACTGAAGAACAATGATGTCAGTCGAGAGACTAAGGTGTGCCTGATCCAGGACATGGTCTTTGCAATTACTTGCTATGCATCAGAAAGTTGGACAATGACTGAAGAAGAATGATGCCTTTGGGCTGTGGTGCTGAAGGAGAGTATTGAGTGGACTGCTAGAATAACAAACAGGTTTGTCCTAGACAGGGTGAAACCAAGCTGATCCTTGGAGGTAAGGATCCTGAATCTCTGTCTGACATACTTTGAGCATGTTGCAAGGAGGGACCAGTCCTTGGAATGGAACATCATGCTTGGGAGAGTGGAGGGACAATGCAAGAGAGGAAGACCCTTGATGAAATGGATTGACTCAGTAACTGGGGTACTGGGGGAAGGTGTGTCAGAGACAGTAAGGTTGGCTCAGGATAAAGCAGGGTTCAGAGCTCTTGTACATAGGGTCGCTATGAGTCACAAGTGACTCAAAGGCACATAACAACAACAACAACATCTAGTTTCTAAGTTAAAAGTCTAAATTGTTTATTTTCTTGGTAATTACACTTAAAGCTATATACTTACCTCTAGGTACTGCTTTATTTACTTCCTCAATTTATAAAAACTAATTCTGAGTTTTTTCACTTAACATAGTATTTCCAGTTAATCCATGTCATAGCATGTACTGGAACTACATTCTTTTTTACAACTGAACAATATGCAATTGTAAATATGTTTTTATTTCATTGTCTTTAGACATTCATCCAATGACTGACACTTGGATTGCTTCCTGTTTGGGAGTATTATGAATAATGCACCATTAACATTGGTGCAAAAATATGAGTCTCTGCTTTAATGTCTTTGGGGTATGGATTGACACAGTGACTATAACGATGTGCTCAAGTATAGCAGAGATGGTGAAGATGGCATAGGACCGGGCAGGGTTCAAGTCCATTGTTCACAGTGTCATTACGAGTTGTAGTTAACTTGACAGCACCTAACAACATTAGTCCCTGCTTTAATGTCTTTGGGTATATATTCAGGAGTGGAGTTAGTGGACCCAGTAATAATTCAATATTTAACTTTGTGCATTAAGATCAAATTTTATTTCATCAGGAAACCTACCATTTTACAATTCAATCACCAAAGTACAAGGGTTAAACCTTTTCCACATCCTGTTCAATGCTTACTATTTTCTTGAGTTTTGTTTTATTACCTAGTAGATATGAAGTGGTATCTTACAGGATTCAAATTTGCATGTCCCTAACAAATAATCTCCCTAGTGAATCTGCTAATGAATGAATTCTATAGGTCAGTTCTGACTCTAGTACACAACAACAACAATGAATCTGCTGTCAAGGACCTCTCCAAAGTGCTACAGAGCAAGGATGTCAGTTTAAAGGCTAAGGTGTACCTGATCCGAGTCATAGTTTTTCAATAGTTACATATACATCTGAAAGTTGGACATTGAATAAGGAAGACCAAAGAAGAATCAATGCTTTTGAATTGAGTTGTTGAAGAAGAGTATGAAAAACTGAAAATTCCATGGATTGCCAAAACATCTTGTAGGAAATTCAACCATGATGATGCTGATTTGGGGGTAGGGCGTGGGGTTTGGGGAGGTGCGGGGGGATTGTGTACCAATGAGGGAGTTTTTCTTTTGCTTTTCAAGGAGAGGAGCAAACGGGGGGGGGGGGGGAGGGGTTTGTGCGGGGAGAAGGGTGCAACAATGAATGAATGGAATTCCAAAATCTCTGTAGATGTTCATTGAAATGAAAATTAAACAAACTAAATTAATAAAAAAAAAGAAAAGATGGTGTAACTTCATCTTACATACTTTGGGCATGTTGTTAAGACCTCATGTTGGGGAAGGTGGAGGAGCAGTGAAAGAGAAGAAGACTCAAACCACGATGAATTGACACAGTGACTGTAACAATAGGCTCAAACCGTCAGAAATTATGAGGATGGCACAGAATATGGTAAGGTTCCAATTTGTTGTTCACAGGGTCACTTTACATTGTAGTTGACTTGAGGATGCCTAACAACAACAAAACTCCCTGATATCAAATCCTACTACACAGCCATAGTGGTCAAGATAGCATGGTACTGGTACAGTGACAGACACATAGATCATTGGAATAGAATTGAGAATGAGAATCATCTCATCTACCTATGGTCAACTGATTTTTGACAAGGAGATGAAATCAGTTAAATGGGGAAATGAAAGCTTCTTTAACAAGTGGTGATGGCAAGGTTGAAAAACTATCTGCAGAAAACTCAAGCAAGACTCACACCTCACACCCATACACAGAAAACAACTCAAAGTGGATCAAGGACCTAAGAGCAAAACCAAGGACTATAAACCTCACCAGAAAAAGCTTGGAAGAACTCTAGAAGCTCTAATCCACAACATGAAGAGTCTTCCAAGCACCCTGGAAAACCTACAACCAGGAGAGAATAAATAGATAAATGGGACCTACTAAGAATAAAATCTCTATGCACATCATAAAACTTCTCCAACAGCGTAAAAAGGAAAGCCACAACTGGGAAAAAATATTTGGTAATGACATGTCTGAAAAGGAACTTATATCTAGAATTTATAGAATACTCCAGCACCTCAATAAGATAAAGATAAACAACCCAATTACAAAATGAACACAGGATATGAACAGACGCGTCACCAAAGAAGACATTCAGATGGCAAACAAACTCATGAAGAAATGTTCAAAATCTCTAACTCAAAGAGAAATGCAAATCAAAACAACTATGAGATATCTTCTTACCCCAGTAACAATATCAAAGTTCAATAGAGCAGCAAACAACAAATACTGGCGAAGTTGTGGAGAAATTGGAACCCTTATTCACTATTTTTGGGAGGATAAATTGGTGCAACCATTATGGAAGGCAGTATGGAACTTTCTAAAAAAGTTGGAAATGAAAAAACTATTTTATTTATTTTGTTTTTTAATACAATTCCACTACTGGGAATATACCCTAAAGAAACCAGGGCTGCCACCCAAACAGAGAAATGCATACCTACATTTATTGCTGCATTGTTTACATAGCAAAGAGATGGAAGCAACCCAAGTGCCCATCAATAAATGAATGGATAGAGAAGCTGTGGTATAGTCACACAATGGAATACTATGCAGCACTGAAAAACAAGAAACTCAAAATATTATACAAAATGGGTGACCTTGGAGGACATAATGCTGAGCAAAAGATCTCAGTCACAAAAGGACGAATACTGCATAATGCCACTGTTATAAAAAAGGACTGACATTGGGGTTGGGGGAAACTGAGAAAAGAGAGGGTAAATAATGAACACTGCATTGGAATAGAAAGAATGGTTTAAAAGGAATATATGAATAGTCATTATCTGCATAACAACAGTTCAGAATAAGAGGTGCATAGCAAAGTGGACTGGGATTGGGAGAGGGAGGAAATTGTACAATAGTGAGCTTTTTTTTTTTTTTTACTTTTCACATTTTTCCTTTATTTTTCTCAGAAGATACCAATACATTATGAATCTAACAACACGACAGTCACAATTTTTCAGTAGGCCCAAGGTTTCTGCAGGTATCCCTGCAGGTCACGGCAGCATGAAGGATCCTGAGAGTTCAGATGTTAAAGCTTTCTCCACAGCCACACGTTCCTTTGATGTTTGGGTTATTGAACACAAACTCACTGGATAATTTGTCTTCTACGTAGTCCATTTCTGTTCCCAAAAGGGGGAGTTGTGCTTTCTTTTCGATGAACACTCTGACCCCATCTTGAACAACTTCTTCATCAGAATCTCCTTTTGTCTTTGTATATTCTAAAATATAAGAAAGGCCATTGCAACCTCTGGTTCGAACACCAACTTTCACACCTGCATGTTCAGGCTTATCTTTAAGAAGCTGTTTTATCTTGTGTACTGCTGAAGGTGTCAGGGTTAGGGCAGCCCGGGTGGGCTGCAGCTTCCTCTTGCTGACAGCCCGGACAGTGGCTCGGACTAGGGAAGCTGACATCTTCGCTGCCCGGGTGCCTCGGGCCAGGGCTCCCAACCCTCAGCCTCTCTCCATGGACACGGCACGCACTATTAGTGAGCTTTTTTTAAAGAGAAAAGCAAATTGTGGAGGAAAATGTGCAACAATGAATTAAAGGAAATCCAATTTTTCTGTAAACTTTCATTAAAATCACAATAAAAAGTTATTTATTTTTTTTTTAAAAAAGAGATCTCCAGTTGTCTAGTGGCAAAGAGCTGTATTATCAGTCTGAGGGCACATGGTTTGAATGCACCAGCTGCTCTGTGGAGAAATATGGGCAGTCTCCTCCTGTAGATTTACTGCCTCTGAATACCTGGTGGAGAGTCGGCAAAGAATCACCTCAAGCCTGACAGTACGGAACAACAAGAACAAGATTGTCACATCTTCTTTAAAGAAATGTTTATTCAGAGACTTCTGGAAGAATGGTGAACAAGTCAAACTGGGAAATCTGTCACTCTCCAGCAGGAACATCAAAAGGGAAATACAGTCACAGACAATAATTCTAGAATTCTAAAATTTGAGGGAAATTTTTGAAAGCAAAGTCAGCCACGGAGGAGAGCGAAGATGTGAGTGAGTACCAATTAAAGAGAGAATAGCCATTCCACAAACTCAACCTGAACTGCCTTTGAGAGGCTAGGCTGGGGACCCACCATGAACTGCCAGTGTCTCACTTGCACCATGGAGAAGACAGGACCTCATCTTCCTGCTACTCACTGACATCCGGATGAATGAATTTCCACCTTAATAAACAAGACTTCCTCAGATACTCAGGCACAACTCATCCCCTGTGGTAGGCCAACACCATTTTTAATTTGGCACTGGGAATCCATGCATGGACTCAGTGTGTCGGAGCTTGCTAATGCTATTTTGAAGCGGGCACTGGAAAACGTGAAGGAGCACAGTGTGTGGGAGTTCATAACGTCGTTTTTAATCTGGCACTGGGGAAGCTGGGGCAGGTGCAGTGAGTGGGAGCTCATAGACCATTTTCCTGGCAAAGTTAATAGACCTTTAACAAAAACAATGCTGACAGGCAACCTAAAAAACTACCACACCTAATGCCAGCCTAGCAGCTTTGAGACAGCACCCTCAAATTCCAGACCTCAAGACTCCAGCAAACTCTGGCTAACTTTGCCAAGAAGTACCTGACGAAAGCCAAGGCCACACCACACATTAGGCAGGTCACACACTGTGTCTGACAATAGCCTAGAAAGCTTCTGTGGTGTCCTACAGTGGATCATACCAATGACAGTCGAACAACTTATTACTACATTCACACATGGTTCTGTGATTCAACACCACACCAAACACAAGCTGAACATCCATAGGCCCAGTAATTCAGAGATTCACTGATCTACAGAGAGCCTCTGATTGACACTGTCAGGGAGTCAGAAATTCATTGACTCAGCTGACATGATGCCCAAAGAGGGAACAATTGAAATACTCCTTTCAACAACTGGATCTAGAGAAAGGAGGTAATTTGCAAACCACTACTGTGGGCTTGTTCCCACACCACTCACAGATGGTCTCATGGCTCACCAGACTAGAGTACCTACACATCCCAAGTCTTAGCATATAGCACCTGATTGGTATAAGATGATAGCCATCACCATCCAACCTCATCCCCAACCAATAACACTTCATAAACGATGAACAAATACAGACACTCACAGCCATCACACACACACACACACACACACACACACACACACACGAAGAAAGGAAGTCCAAAAGCAGCAGAAACATTAATACTCTCCAAAATATGTTACACAAAAAAGGGTCCAGAACACAAAGACAATAAGTTGATGGAATACTCTGAAAATGAATTCAGGAGAATGATGGCCAAGTATTTTCACAGAATCAGAAAAATATATGAAGAATTGAAGGAAACCACAAGCAAAGAGTTTTTTATTTTCGTTGTGTGCCAGAGGGAGCTTAGTAGCCTAGTGGCAAGAAGCTACACTGCAAAACAGAAAGCACATGGTTCACGCCCACCAGCTGCTCTGTGAGAAAAGGATAGGCAATTTCCTCCTGTATAATTAAGTGCCTCTGAAAACCCACCTCTATGGTACACCACAAGTGTCAAGTCAGAACTGACTCGTAGCTGATACTCCAATGGGTTTTTGTTGTTGTTATGTGACATCGAGTTGCTTTCCACTCGTAACAACCCTACATACAACAGCCCTAAACCCTGCTCTATCTTGTGCCAACCTTATTGTCTCTGACATGCCTACCCCCATTAACCCAGCCACTGAATCAGTCCGTCTCTTTGAGTGTCTTCCTCTCTTGTGCTGTTCCTCCACCCTTCCAAGCATGATGTCCCTCTCCAAACTGGTCCCTCCTTGTAATATGCCAAAAGTATATCAGGAAGCTTCAGAATCCTTGCCTCCAAAGGGCAGCCTGGTTTCACTCTCTCTAGGATGAACCTATTTGTAGTCCTAGCAGTCCATGGCATACTCTTCTCCAGCATCACAGCTCAAAGGCATCAATTCTCCTAGTCTCATCCCTAGTCATTGTCCAGCTCTCTGACACAGAGCAAGTAATTGTGATGACTATGGTCTGGATCAGGCATACCTTATTCTCCAGACTGACACTGTTGTTCTTCAGTACTCTGAAGAGTGCCCTAACAGCACTTTCTCAATGCAATTAATCTTTTCGTTTCCTGGCTGCTGGTACCATGAGTGTTGATAGTGGAGTCAAGGAAACTGAAGCTGTTAACAATCTCAGTCTCTTCATTAGGAGAATTTAAAAATCAATACAAGACAAAACTGATAAAGCCAATGTAATATTAGAAACTGTTGAAAAACAAGAACCTGTTACCTGGAATAATAAAGCCAACACTGTAGAAGCTGTCAGCCTATTGGAGAGATAAAAGAGGGCAATTAAAGAAATAGAGCACAAAATTAGTGAAATAAAAGATAAAGCCCTTAACACTCATTTTCTAGAGGAAAAAGAAGGAAGGAATCTGAAGAAAGCTGGGCCACTTCAGTAGACAGTGTCACAGACGAGAGCCACAGATAGGCAAGGGAGTAGAGAGGAAGCTCCCACTCACTTGCTTTAAGTGTGGCTCTGAAGAACACTTGGCCAAGGGTGGCCCACATCAGGTCCTCGTGGCAGACAGGACTGACAGGCCCCAGCTCCCAGCTGGAAAC
>NW_006399964.1:2943557-2948370 GCF_000299155.1 Elephantulus edwardii | reverse complement strand
GGAGGGTTTGTAAAACAATGAAAGACTTTTTCTTTTACTTTTCCAAGAGGGTAGTGTACTAGGGGGGAGGGTTGAGAGGGGAGAAAAATGCAACAATGAATGAATGGAAATCCAAAGTCTCTGTAAATTTTTACTGAAATTAATAATAAATATAAATTAAAAAAAGAATGTCTATTAGTTTTTATTGGCTATGTAAAAGCTTTTGCTGTGTGTCATAGTAAACTACGGATGACATTGGGAAGAATGGGAATCTCAGAACACTTATTTGTTGCTCATGCCAAAATCTATACCTAGACTAAGAAATTGTTGCATGAATGGAGTAAGAGAACACTGCATGACTTAAATCAAGAAAGATAGGCGTCAGGGCTGTATAATTTTTCCATCCATACACAATCTGTATACAGAACAAATCATTCAAGAAGCTGGACCATACAAAGAATGTGGCATTAGGATAGGAGGAAGACTCATCAGCAGCCTGCATTATGCAGATGACACAACCTTACTCAAAGAAATTAAGGAGGACTTGAAACACTTGCTGCAAAAGATCAAAGACTAAAGCCATCGATAGGGATTACATCTCAACTTCAAGAAAACAAAAACCTAGGCCAATAGACAGTAGAAATTATCAACTATTTGATCCTGCTTAGATCCTGCAGCCAGGAAATTAAAAAATGTGTTTCATTGGTAAAGTTTGCTGTCAAAGACTTCTTCAAAGTACTAAGTGGCAATGATGTTAGTTTGAAGACTAAGGAGCACCTGATTCAGATAATGGTCTTTTTTTAAAAAAATTTTTTTTAGACAATGGTCTTTTAATAATTTGCTATGAATTTGAGAGCTGGACAGTGAATAAGGATCATAGAAGGAGAACCAATAGTGTTCATAAGTTGAGGTGTTGGAAAAGAGTACTGAATATCCAATGGAATACCAAAAGAAAGAACAAGTATGTTCTGGAGAAAGTGCGGCCAGAGTACTCCTTAGGTACAAAGATGATGAAGCTTCACCCCACATATTTTGGGCATACTGCAGCAAAGGCTGTTCCTTGGAAAGAAGCATCATACTTGGAAAGGCTGAGGGGTCAATGAAAGATAAGAAGACCCTCAATGAGATGGACTGATACAGTGAATGCAGCCATAGGCTCAAGGGTATCAGGGATGGTGTAGGATAGGACAGGGTTCAGTCTGTTGTTCAGAGGGTCACTGTTAGTCATACTCTACACAATGGCACCAAAAGCAATACTTTGTTCAATAATGAGTATTGCTTTTTCTGAATTTGTTTTGTTGTTTTCTAATGACAAGAATTTCTGAACTGGTCTGTCAGGATGGTGGTTCCTGGAACGTGATTGTTGTTATATGCTGTTCAGTTGGAACTGACTCATAGCTGACCCTCTGGTAGGTTTTCACAGATTGTTAATTGAATGAGAGGAGATTGCCCATTTGTTTCCCCCTGTGGAATAGCTGGTAGATTTGAACTTGTGTGCCTTTATGTTGGCAGTACAACTCCTTACCTGCTAGGCCACTGAAAGGTTCAAACTCTCTGTGAAGTCTAGAAGTAGCACTAGCGGAATATGTAGCAAATCTGCTTTATTTAAAGTTCCTGCTTTGGTGAAAGCGCCAAACAAAGAGATGAGTAGGATACTTATCCATGCTACGTTGGCTGGTCATCACAGCAGCCTGTAGGGCCTCGTGTCATTTTCTATCTTCTTTTTTTAGCACTCTTTGTTTTATCTCTTGGGGTAGGTTTTAAAACCTTGTCTAGGGGTAAACATTCATCAGATTATTTACTATTTCCTAGAACACACAAACGTATTTGGATAGTGTAAGAAAGTCAGCAAATGGAATCACTTTGCTTCCAACTTTATAGTTGTCAGAGCTCACTTGAGAAGTAGTGGAAGAAATATTTTGAGAAAAACATAAATTGACAGCTCGTTCCTCAAGTCATATTTTCTGTAAATACCCTGGTCTATTAGTCCTTTGGCACAAGGCTATTCTTTGATCTGTCAATTGTTTCTTCCTCATCATCAAAAGATGAACTTCATTGGGAAAGTTTGCTGCCAGGGACCTCTCCAGAGTACTGAAGAGCAACGATGACAGTCTGTAGTCTAAAGGACCCCCGATTTAGGCCATGATCTTCACAATTACTTGCTATGAATCATAGAAGTGGACAATAACTAAAGATGATAGAAGAATTGAGCCTTTGAGTTGTAGTGCTGGAGAAGAGTGTTGAACATACCATGGACTGCCAGAAGAACAAACTGGTCTGTCCTGGAGAGGGTGAGACCATGCTGCTCCTTGGAGGCAAGGGTTCTGAAGTTTAGTTTGATATATTTTGGACATGTTGCAAGGAGGGACCAGTCCCTGGACAGGGACATCATGCTTGGGACGGTGGAGGGACCAAACAAGAGAGGAAGACCCTCAATGAGATGGATTGACTCAGTGAGTAGGGTATTGGAGATAGGTAGATCCAATAAGATTGGCTCAAGATAAAGCAGAGTTCAGAGCTGCTGTACTTAGTGACTTTATGGCACATAAAAACAACAACAACAACAATCAAGACCTTCAATAAGGTGGATTGATATAGTGATTGCACAAGTATATGAGAGCTCAGAGGCTGTGAGGACGGTGTAGGATAGGGCTAGGTTCAGATCATTTTTCAAAAGGCTCCTAGGAGACATACTGGACTTGATGGAACCCAACAGCAGCAATCAAATGCTCTTAGTCAACTTGACAGCTCAATAAATGTTTCTACCTGCATTTAACATTTTGAAAAGGGATAATGAAGGCATATTCATCACATTAAAATAAGATGTATGCTGAAAAAAGTATTACGTTGTGAAAATCTGCTGTCAAGGAACTTCTTAAAGTGCTAAAGAGCAAGAGTGTTAAGCTTAAGTATTTTCAATAGTTGTTAATGCATCTGAAAGTTGCATATGGAGTAAGGAAGGCAGACAAGAACAGACACCTTTGAATTGTGGTGTTGCAGAAGAGAACTGAACATCCTTTAGATTGCCAAATGAATAAACAAATCTGTTTTACAAGAAATGAAATCAGGATGCTCCTTAGAGGCAAGAATGGTGAAACTTCATTTAACATACTTAGAGCAGGCTGCCAGGAGGAGCCCGTCTGTGGAAAAAGATATCATGCTGGGAAAGGTAGGGAAAAAAGGTCATCAAAGGTGAGGATGACTCTCAACAAGACAGAATGACATAGTGACTGCAACAATAAGTTGAGGCGAATATTGTGATGATGAAGCCAGATAGGGCAAGGTTTCAATCAGTTATTCACAGGGTGGCTATAAGTCGTAGTGTTTTGGACAGACTCTAATAACAACAGTAACATTATTCATGTCACATGCAAGTAAAATCTTGTTGAATACTATTAAAAATAACTGGAATATTAAACCACCAGAGAACTGTCAAAAAATCCAGGCTGGATTCAGAAGAGGTCGTGGAACAAAAGATATCATTGCTGATGTCAGATGGGTCTTAGCTGAAAGTGGAGAAAGCCAGAAAGATGTTTATTCATGTTCTAGTAACTCTGCAAAAGCATTTGATTGTGTGGATAATAATAATTTACGAATAATATTGAGCAGAATGGGAATTCTAAAACTCTTCATTGTGCTTCTACAAAATTTGTACTTAAACCAAAAAAGCAGTCATTCAAACAGAAGTAGACAGTTACCTGGTCTACTGACTGGAATAGATCCATATGTGTTTCCCTTCTAAGAAAAGGTGACTTAACAGAGTGCAGCTATGAATAACATTGTTCAATAATTCAAAGATGTTGTTTTTATGTGTCATTGAGTCACCTGTGATTCATAGTGACCCCATGCACAATAGCTCTGTACCCTGCCCAATCCTGAGCTATTCTCACTGTCTCTGACACACTTGCCCCATTACTCTAGGTACTATGTCAATCTATCTCATTCAGGGTCTTCTCCTCCTTCAAGGTCCCTCCACCCTTCCAAACATTATGCTCTTCTCCAAGGACTAGTCATTCCTGGCAACAAGCCAAAAATATGTGAGAGAGAGCATCAAACTCCTTGAGTCCAAGGAGCAGCCTGATTTCACCCTCTCCTATTCGGGGTTTTTGGGTTGGTTTTTTTGTTTTGTTCTGTTTTGTTCTGTTTTTTTCATTCCATGGTATGTTCAAGACTGCTCTAGCACTACAGCTTAAAGGCATCAATCCTTCTTCTGTCATCTTTAATCATTGTCCAGCTCTCTGAAGCATAGCAAGTAATTGGGGGAAAAAACATGTCCTGGATCAGGCACATCTTAGTCTCCAGAACGATATTGTTGCTCTTTAGCAGTCTAGCTAGATCCCTGACAGAAAATTTCCCAATGCAATTCATATTTTGATTTCCTGGCTAGGGGTGCCAAGAATGTTGATTGTGGATCCGAGCAAGCTGTAATTGTTAACAACCTCAATCTCTTCTCCATCTATGAAGGTGCTCTCAATTGGCCCAGTGGTGAAAATCTTTGTCTTCTCCAGGTTGAGCTTTAAGGCTGCAGTCCTTGCTTGACCTTCTGCAGCAAATGCTTCAGGTCTTCCTCATTTTTGGCAAGCAAGGTTGTGTCATCTACATAATGCAGGTTGTTGATAAGTCTTCCTCCAATTCTGATGCCACAATCCTCCTCATAAAGCCCAGCCTACTTAATGATCTGTTCTGCATAAAGATATAAAGCCCAGCCTCCTGAATGATCTGTTCTGCATAAAGATAGAAAAGGTGTGGAGACAAGACGTATCCCTGATGCACTCCTTTCATGATTTTGAACCATACAGTGTTTCCTTGCTCTGTTCTGACTACTGCTTCTTGC
>NW_006399964.1:2936867-2942217 GCF_000299155.1 Elephantulus edwardii | reverse complement strand
GTCCTCCAGATTTCTTGACACAACCTGGAGAGCAGGTCCAGAGCAGCACCTCTTTGTTGAAATATATCAATTGGTATTCCATCAGTTTCTGGGGATTTGTTTTTTGCCAATTTTTTCATAATAGTTTGAACGTCTTCCTTCAACAACATTGACTCCTGATCATATGCTGTTTCATTAAATTCTTCTGTGTCAGCCAGTTCTTTTTGATACAGTGACTTTGTGTGTATTCCTTCCATCTTCTTTTGATACTTCCTGGATCATTCAATATTTCAGTTCCTTCAGCTTAAGATCGAGTTCGGCACTTTTGATTTTCCAACTCCAGCTCTTTGCACATTTCATTATAATACTTTGTTTTGTCTTCCTGCGCTGCCCTTTGAAATCTTTTGTTCAGCTCTTTAACTTTCTCATTTCTTCCCTTTTCTTTGGCTTTTCTGCATTCTAGTGCAATATTCAGAGTCTCTCTAGACATCCATCTATTTTTCTTGTCCCCTCCTCTGTCTTTGTAATGACCTTTTGAATTCTTCATGGATGATATTCATATATTCCCACAGCTCATCTGTGTTTCTTACAAAAGGTATTTGCAATGAATAAAGCATTAATTGTGCAAAAGTCTATAATTCTATCTCCAGCTTAACTTATGTCACCAAATTCATGTTTTCCTACTATCAATCCTTGCTGATTACTTTTTGGCTCCTGATGGTGGTGGACATCTTTCTCAGCGTTGGTTTTATGTCCGAGTGCTAATTTTGATGGTTGTTGTTTGGTGCCGTAGAGTTGTAGACGGCTCATAGCGACCCTATGAACGAACAGCCTGAGCACTGTTCATACATAGAGTTTCCGGAGGCAAGCCATTTTGGAAGTGGATGCCGCTCCTGCTTCCAGGCTTCATTTAGTCGGGAAGCTCCAGCCAACACTGTCCACCATGGGTGCCCATTACCACGAGTGGCACATCACTGTCACAGGCTTCAGCATCACAGCAACCACGAGTTACCTCTGTACAGCAACACACAGACCAGTGCTATACCACCTACGCATGTTTCTTCTCTTTTTTTCCTGACCCACAGCAAGCCTGCCCCTCTCTGTCTTGTGGTTTTGTGATTGCCTTTATTTTTCATGTGACTCCTCGGTTTAGACACAGATCTTTCAACAGTAAGTCACTGACCCTACTCACAACAATATTGTAGTTAGCACACATCCACGTGCCAAGCTTCATTTCCTGATCACAAGGTCAGGTCTGTCTTCCCTCTTCCCTAGATCCACAGCTAGCTAAGAGCTGTAGCTTCAGGAGGAAATAGCTTCTATTCCTGCTTCTTTCACAGTGAGCCTGGTTTCAGTATTCTGCCACCACATGGAGCCCTCTCATTCTAATTTACCCTGAAGAAGCCAAGTTTTATCCACTATCTCCTGGTTCTAGATCAGAATTCAGTAAGGTTTCAGCTTTCTGCCTTGGGTCTCTATCTAAATTCTGATCCACAAAAGTATTCATTTAGTTTTTGTTGTTATGTACCATGGAGTCAGAACTGACTCATAGCTGAACTCCAGCTGGTTTTCTGATGTAGTAAATGGCAAGGGAAGAGATCGGCTGTCTTCCTCTTGCAGAGCAGCTGGTGGACTCGAACCAGGTACCTTTGAGCTGACAGCACATCACCTTACCCCTAAGTCACCAGAGCTCCCTATTTGGTTGTTAATCTTGTTAAATTTTGTTTATCCTCATTACCTGTTTTAGGTAGAGATATGTCAAAGTTTCTGAGCTGTCTGGACCAGGTTTGCATGTCAATTTTTACAGTCAATTGAGAAGTCAAATTACTCAGAAGAGCACACTGGAATTAGGTTTTCAATTCAGATCTTTAGTTCACCTTCATATGATGTTAGGGTTCAAACTGTGACTGTATGTCACAACTGAAAGAACACTTTGGCATAGGTTTTATTTCATGATCTTAATACCTAAATGTTTAATAACTAACTTGACTATTAATCTAATTCTGTTATCATAATACTGAAATATCAACATAAACTCTACCTTCCATTAATTTTCTTACCTCCATTTTCATAGGATAACAAGCAGTTTAAAAAAATACTGAGAGAAATGCCATTTCTTAGCTGAAGTCTGGAATCATTTTTAATGCTTTTTAGTTTTTTTAACAAGTAAATAGATTCAGGATTAAATGAAATATGTTCTACTGCTTATTCTTCCTGGAATTTCTCATAGCCAACTTAAAATTACAGCATCTCAGTATTGCAAGAAATTCTTCTTGTAACCACACTAAATTTTTTCCTGTTGATCTGCATCAAATTTGGCTAACTTGAGAGAGTCCTGTGGCAAAGGTAAAAGACCACTTCAAAGAAAATTCAGAGACCCAGCCGGTTCCTTTGAAGAGAACTCATTTCCACAAAGAAGTGTTCTGAAAGCTCTCTGATGGGACGACAGAGTGTGTAAGACCTTTCCTCAACCCTGCTATATTCCAGATGGAGTCATATTGCCCATGATGTGCTCACAGAAGAGCTGGTAACAGCTCACTAAGAAAAACAAATGATGTATGGTGTTTGCCATGTTCGGTGGTAGATTCCAGTGAAGCTGATTCCAAGCCACCAGTGTGTCCCCGCTGAATGCAGCACTAGGAAGCTATACCACAATTGGTTCTGAGTCAACCTCAGCATCCCAAACCATCCAGAGCCACCCTTCTGACTCAGTGACTATCCACCCACTGTGTTTTCAAAGCTGTCAGTCTTCAAGGGAGGAAACTGTCCATTTCTCTCCCATGGAGAGTCTGATGGATGTGAACTGCTGACCTTACAGTTAGAAGTCAGATACCTTACACAATATGCCACCAGGGCTCTGTGGCCTCTGATAATGCCAAATCCAACAAATAGTTCCCAGACCTCAACTTAGCCTCTCAGCTGCATGAAGCTGGTATCTTACAGACACCCTTGCCTCGGCTTCCTTGTCAGACACCATCCTGCTTCCCGTGTTCCCTGGCCGGCTCTCCTGCCTCTGTGTCTGTTATACTTGGCTCTCCTGCTGGACTGTCTTCTTCATTCCTCTCTTACATGTTTCCCTGCCCGATCACCTGCACGTCTGTGGTTTTAAATATCATCAAAAGGTTGTTAACTCCCATATTTGTATCTCTGGGCCAGACCTTGCTCTGAGTTGCAAACCAGTCTTGCCAACTGCCTGCTTGGTATCTCAGAGGCAGCTCAAACTTCCCTTGTGCAGAACCAAACTCTCCTCCTCCTCTATCTCCCTTATCTAATTAAACAGAGAGACCATCTGTTCATTTGCTAAAGCCACAAAGCCAGGAGTTATCACTGCAAAGTTGCTTCGCCTTGCTCTTTAAAGCCAACCTCCTACCAAATACTTATTTCTATCCCAACTCTGTCTCCAGTTCTCCATTTCAAGCATCTTTCATCTGTCAGATGGGCAACTACATGGAACTAAACACTGTCCCTCTCTTCGCCCTTTCTCTCTTGTCCCTTCCTCACAGCGCTCCCCACAGCAGCCAGAGAAATCTTTGAAACATGTTTAAAACCTCCACTGGCCTCCCATTGTATTCAATAGGAAATGAAACATTCTTACAAGGCCTACAAAAGCCTACATGATTAAATTTCCATTGCATTCTCCAAACTCTGCTCCTACCACTTTGTCTCTTTGTTCTTCAGGCTCAAAAAACATTGAACTTTTTGAGGTTCTTAAAAAACTCTTTCTCCTCCCAGAGCCTGCTTGCTCTTCCTTTTGTTTAAAACCTGCCTCATGTGCCACCTGCCACCTCCCACCTAGAGTTCACCTCTCTGACCTTTACCTTTCTGGTCTCAGCTTCATTAATGCTTCTTCTGATCTATCAATGAGAATCTCATTCCTTTTTCTCATGGTTTATTAAGCTGTTTATGATTCTAAGCATTGATCTCTTTGTTCATTTGCTGTCTATCTTCCTCACTAGGCTGTATACACTCAGAGTTCTAAGACCAATATTTTATGTGTTCATGGAACTGCATTGCCATGGTTGAGCAAACAGTAGGTGCTCAATGCATACTTGGGAAAGAAGTAATAAATGAATGAATAAAACACCTAATTTTCAGATAAACTTTTTTAGGTTATACATTTTGGGCAGGTATAAAGGAGAGATTGGAGCAGCTATTAATATTAAAGGTTCTTGAAAGTTATAAGTAGAAAACTCATTCCTTTGTATGAGAACACTTTTATACAAAGGACAATTGGAATAATCCATGCCTAGGGGGGAAAACAAAAAACAAAACAACACCAGTTAAAAAAACAACAACACAACAAAACAACCCAAAGTCAAACATGACAAAACCAAAGGCTTACTTACTGCCACCCAAGCAGATATATGCACACCCATGTTTATTGCTGCTTTGTTCACAATCGCAAAGAGATGGAAACAATCCAGGTGCCCATCGACAAATGAATGGATAAAGAAACTGGTATATTCACATGATGAAATACTATACAGTACTGAAAAACAAGGAACTCATGCAATATTATACAAAATGAGTTACCCTGGAGGTCATTATGCTGAGTGAAATATCTCAGTCGCAAAAGGACAAATACTGCATAATGCCACTGTTATAAAACAGGACTGACAAGGGGGTTGGGGGGAAACTATAAAAAGAGGGGATAAATAATGTATACTGCGTTGAAACAGATGAGAGAAAGAACTGCTTAAAAAGAATATATGATTAGGTATTATTTGCATGACAACAGTCTAGAATAAGAGCTGCATAGTAAAGTGGGAGGGAGAATTGTACATCAATGAAAGAATATTTTTTTTCAAAGAGAAAAGTGACTGGGAGGGTAGGCAAGGAGGAAAATGTACAACAATGAATGAATGGAAATCTAAGTTCTCTATAAAGCTTTCATTAAAATATCAATAAAAAGTAAAGGATTAATTTTTCTCAGTATAATTAAAATGAAAAATGAAACCTCACCAAGTTTATATGTGATTATAAAGATAAAAAGTGGTAAAACAAAGACCTCTAGCAGAGAAGTTAGAATTGACTCTGCCCTTTACCCAACTGCTCTAACAACTCAACAGGCTTCTTAGTGTCTTATTTTCTTCATTTATAAAAAAGGGACAATATTACTTCCACCACGCATTGGTCAGTTCATCATGCCATGATGATGTGCATGTTGCTATGGGGCCGGAAGCTGTGCTGGCAGTATTTCAAATGCCAGGTGCATCATCTACGGTTGGCAGGCTTCTGGTAAGCCTCTAGACTGAGACAAAGCAGATAGGAAGGCGTGGCAGGGTACGTGCAAGGCAGTGAAAACACAAGTCACAACAGAATATTGCCTGGTATGGGGCTGGACTATTGTTGTTGTTATGTGCCGTCGAGT
>NW_006399964.1:2933564-2934767 GCF_000299155.1 Elephantulus edwardii | reverse complement strand
ACAGCACATAAGAACAACAACACGTACTCAATGGTCACACCAGTGGACTCAGGCACACTGCAGCTTGTGAAGTAGCCGTAGGAGTGGACAGCCTCTCCCTCTGCTGTACTCGCTGTGAGCCAGAGCTGCGACTTAGAGCATGCGTTTTCCAGTTCTCAGGGGTTTGGTTGGATCATGATTTCAAAACCCATCCTATAGCTGAATTCGCTCTACCTTTACCGTTCTTCATTCTCTGAGCCTTGGCACTATTTGTAAATAATATGTTTGGTACTTGACTCTTCCCCACCCCATACTTACCCTCAATTTATTTTTATTTTATGTTTGCATACAGAATTTGTATACATTGTGTATCGTTCACGTACATTGCATTTCACACATTCCTACATTCACATTGTGCTTCAAATGTTCACTCATGTACATTGTGTTTTATAAAATTGATCTATTCCCACTTCATTCTTTCAGGCCCCCATTGGGTCTTCCCTAATTCCCTGACACCCCATCTCCTCACCAAACTCTGCTATTCTGGTGGTTTAACTTCCTCCCCACACTGTGCCCACCTCCATCCCCTTGCCCGTGTGAACTTTTATCCACATCTTATTAGTTATCCTTTTATTTTTACAATAATGCTTTTATGCACTATTTGACTTCTGAGACTGAGCTAGTTCACTCAGCATAATGCTCTCCAGCTTCTCCCATGTTACAAAATGTTTTACAAAATTGTTGCTCCTGAGTGCTGCATAGTACTCCATCTTGTGAATGTAGTATAATTTCTTTATTTTTGGACTGTAATTTCTTAATCCATTCATTTGTTGATGGACATTTGAGCTGTTTCCATTTTCCTGGTATTCTGTATAATGTTGGTATTTGACTTCTTTTAAGACCCTCTGGCTCCTGCATTCTGGTTTATTCTATACAGTTTTGGTGCTTTCAAAGCCAGCCCCACTCATAAGGGAGGCATGTGTGTATAAAGGGCACTTCCCTGAGGGCTGTGTGACACCCTGGAGCAGGTATAGGCTGGAAGGACATGACCTTTCTTGTCTTCCCTGAGTTTTATAATCAATTTTAAAAAATGTTTTGCAAGTATCTATATTTTTCTTTCCTTCTTGAGGAAAGAAGATGTACTCACAGTAAATCCATCCAAAAGAGAGCAGGTTTATTCTGGGGCTTCGTCTGACATACTTTGGACATGTTGCCAGGAGGGAC
>NW_006399964.1:2930198-2933134 GCF_000299155.1 Elephantulus edwardii | reverse complement strand
GAAAAACCTGAGCCGTGTCCTCTCCTGTGCCAACCTCACCCTCTCTGACACACTTGAGCCTATTTTTCTGCAGACACTATGTGAGCGTCTTCTTGTTCACTGTCCCCTTACCTTTCCAAGCATAGTGACGTGCTCAGAGTGTGCGAGATGAAGCTTCACCATCCTTGCCTTCAAAAAGCATTCTGGCTCCACCTTTTCCAAGACATATCTGTGTGTTCTTTTGGCAGTTGATAGGATACAACACTCTTCACCAACATCAGTGTTCAAATGCTTCCATTTTTCTGCTGTCATCCTTAATTGATAATCAGAGCAACATTTTCTCAAACAACATTCCATAAGTAACATTCCCCAAACCATCCTTGTTTTCTATTCCTTGTTGGCAACCACTTTCAACTCTTCCAGTTGCTTTTTCCAGTAATTACTTCTTATCTCCAAATAATAGGCTCATATTTCTACTTTTTAATATTTCCTTTATATGCTTTATTTCTAAACCTCGGGCATTGAGAGATGATAATATATCACAAGAATATCATTCATGGAGAATGCAAAAGGTTATTATAAAGACAGAGGAGAAAGAAAAGACCAAGATGGATGTCAGAAGAGACTGAATATTGAACGAGAGTGTGAGAGTGCTGAGAAGCCAAAACAAAGGGAAGAAATCAAGAAGTTAAGGAGTTGAACAGAAGATTTCAAAAGGCAACTTGGAAAGACAAAGCAAAGTATTATAAAGAAATGAGCAAGAAGCTGGAGTTGGAAAATCAAGAGACACACTCATTGGGCATTTCTCAAGCTGAAGGAACTGAAGAAAAAGATTAAGCCTAGAGTTGCAATACTTAAGGATGCTGAAGATGAAAGGAGGGCACAGAGGCACTATACCAAAAATAATTGGCTGAAAAAGAAGAATTTCGTAAAACAATTCATGATCGAGAGTGTATGACGATGATGGAGGAAGTTCAAGCTGCTCTGAAGGAATTGGCAAAAAACAAAGCCTCAGAATTGATGGAATACCAATTGACATATTTTAGCAAACAGATGCTGCCCTGCATGTGCTTACCAGATTATGCCAAGAAATCTGGAAGGCAACCACATGGTCAACTGACTACCATGGTAATAGCAGTTATGAGATTAAAGGCATGTTGCATTGGGGGAAATGTGCTGTAAAAGACCTCTTTAAAGTGGTAAAGAGCAAAGATGTCAATTTGAAGACTATAGTGTGCCTGACCAAAGTTATGGCATTTTCAATTGCTTTGTAGGCATTTAAAAGTTATGTAATGAACAAGAAGACTGAAGAAGAACTGATGAATGTGCATTGTGATAAACAGTATTGAACAGCCCATGGTCTGCGAAACAAACAAATCTGTCTTGGAGGAAGTACAGCTGGAGGGCTTCTTAGATAAAAGGGTGATGAAACTGCATCTTACAGACTTTGAACATGCTGACCAGAAGGACCAGTCTTTGGAAAAAGACTTCTTGCTGGGAAAGGTGGAGAGAAAGAGAGGAAGATCTTTAACAAGTACCCGAAACAACAGACTTCAGCATGATGGAGATCATGACCATGGCTGAGGATAGCACAAGTTTGGGAACTATTGTTATTGGCCAACTTGAAGGAATCCAAAACAAGATATAGATTTGTATCTAGTTATGTGTTTGTGTATGCTTTCACTGAAACATAATTAAAAACGTAGGATACACAGTTACTTCTTAAACATAACCAAACCCCTTGTGACATTGGTTTTCTGGGTCTGCAGGCTTAAGATCATTATGCAGTACCAATGAAGAAAGTGAACAGTTTTTAAAAAGACAGGACAAAGATGGTTGTGCCCACGCCAGATAAACAAACATTGTTTTGTACCCTGGTGTAGCTCAGGAAAACCAGTGGAGGCATGGGCTGCTGAGAGAAGGGGAATGAATATAAGACTCCAAGATGAAAAATCATGAATAATAATACCCGCACTGTGACACTGATGTGTCAAATGCTATAATGGTTACCTATGGTGGACAGTGTTTGGCGGAGTTTCCTGATTAAAATAAGCTTCGAAGCAGGTGTGGCAACCACTTCTGGAATAGCCTGCCTCTGGAAACTCTATGAAAGTGGAGAAATTACTTACAAGTGTTCAGGTATTTCACTCACAGGGTAGCTATGAGTTGTCTACAACTTGATGGCACTTAACAAAAACAATATTTATATAATAAGCAGAAAACATAACCAACTTCCTCCAGAAGTAGAAAAGCCAGCAAGGCAGGAACAGGAGAGAGTGACTCTAGAAAATGGAGAAGATGGTTATTTGCTTTGTCCCCATTTTATCCATGTTCTCCTAAGTGGGAATCCTTAGCCTTTCTTGTATTATCAGATAACACCAGAAATCTTCTTGAACATGGGTCAACATATATTGGACTTAATGCACTCTCTGTGGCCTAATAGCAGTCTTTTGTGACTCATCTTAATTTTGACACAGGCTCGGATAATTACTGGCTTACCAATGGCTGTTACTCCATTCACTTTTCGTTTACAAGGCTTTTGTAAGCTTACCTTTGGGCACAAGTTATTTGAGCTCTGGAACTTGTGATGTAACAAGGGGTAGACTGGCTGGTTTTGTTTTTAGAGACCTTTACCCTGTTGTCTTACCTATGAGCGGTGACATAGCAGTCAGGTGTGCATCAGCCTTGCTACCAGAGAAAGGAAATGTCTTAACTTACTGGATCAGGATTTCCAAACCAGTCTTTAGAAAGATGCTTCTCACAATTTCGCTTCAGACTGCATTTGCAGCTTAAGCTATTCATAAAAGCCCTTCAGTTACCTGAACCTGACCTTAACAACTTCCAAGATTATTTATAATCTTAAAAGCTAGTATATGTTGTTGTTGTTGTTATGTGCCATCAAGTTGCCTGCAACTCATAGCGACCCTATGTACAAGAGTCCTAAACCCTGCTCTATC
>NW_006399964.1:2921595-2929589 GCF_000299155.1 Elephantulus edwardii | reverse complement strand
ATTAGCATGCATTGTGTTTGTTCCATTTTTATACATTGTTTTTCACACATTCCTTCATTCACATTGTGTTTTAAAATATTAATCACCTTAGACCTATTCCCATCCCACTGTTACACAGTGTTTTTAGGTCCCCACTTGATCTTTCCTAATTCCCTCACCTCCTTTCTCTGCCCACCACACTCTGTGACCTCATTATTTCCCTTTATCCTCACCCTCAGTGTAAATATAGGATAACTAATAAGATGTAAAAAAAAATCTAAAGTGTGAAGGGGAGTGAGGAGGATGTCATGCCACCTTATTAAGGGTCTTCCTCACTTTCACTGCTCCTCCACTTTCCCAAGCATGATGTTTTTTCCAAGGACTACCCCCTCCTAAAAAGAAGCCCAAAGCATGTGAGACGAAGGTCTATTTCTATTTTTCAGATTCTAATCACCAGTAATTATAAATGCATCTTGGCTGCATGCTTGATGAAGTTCAGACTGCAAAAATTGGTAAAAATTCTCAATGTCATGATCTTTGGTGTTAATGATCAGTGTATAAATTTGAATAATCATTGCATTGACTTGTCTTTCTTGTAGGTGTATGGATAGTATCCTATCACTGGCTTCAATGCACTTTAGGAGAGATCATGAAATATTCTTTTCAATGGTTAATCTGAAAACTTTCCTCTTTAATGTGTCATCCTCTATATTTGTTCAATTCAAAATTACCCATACCAGTTCAATTCAGTTCACTATGAGATGGTCATATGATCTACTATGCCAGAGATGAAAAAATAAGGAAAAATGGGGTCGCTTTTATAGTTAAAAAAGTAATTTCTAGATCCATCTTGAACTACAATGTTGTGAGTGACAGGGGAATATAAATATACATACAAGGAAGCCCAGGTAATACCACTATCATTCAAATATATGCACCAACAACTAGAGCCAAGAAGGAGGAAATACAAGATTCCCACCAACTTTTGCAGTCAGAAATCAATTGAATATGCAAGCAGGTTGCATTAATAATAATGAGTGTCTGGAATGAAAAAGTTGGAAACAGAGAAAAAGGACTAAATTACTAAGTTTTAAAACATGGACTTGGTAACAGAAATGAAGCTGGAGATAAAATGATAGAATTCTGTAAAAACCAATGATTTATTCATTGCAAATACTTTTTATAAAAAACATAAATGCAGGCTATACACATGGATTTCACCAGATGATATGCATAGAAATTAGATCAATTACATCTGTGGAAAGAATCGCTGGAGAAGCTCAATATCAGAAGTGAGGACCAGGCCAGGTGCTGTTTGTGGAACAGACCACTGACTACTCCTGTGCAAGTTCAAGCTGAAGCTAAAGAAAATTAAATCAAATCCATAGGAACCAAAATTTGACCTTGAGAGTATCCCACTTGAATTTCAAAACCATCTCAGAAACAGCTTTGAGGCCTTGAACACTAAAGAGCAAAGACCAGATGAACTGTGGGAGGATATAAAGAATATCATTCATAAAGAACACAAAAGGTCATTACAAAGACAGAAAAAGAAGAAAAGACCAAGATGTATATCAAATAAGCTTTGAATATTGTAAAGGAGGGCCAAGAAGCTAAAGTAAAGGAAAGAAATTAAGAGCAGCATGGGAAGACAAAGTAAAGTATTATTATGAAATATGCAAAAAGCTTGAGTCAGAAAATCAAAAGGGCCGAACTCAGCATTTCTTAAGCTGAAGGAACTGAAGAACAAATTCAAACCTCAATTTACAATATTTAAGGATGTTTTGGGCAGAATATTAAATGATTCATGATGCATTAGAAGAAGATGGAAGGAGTATACAGAGTCACTGTACCAAAAAGAATTGGCTGACACGAAGAATTTCATGAAACAATGTATGAGCAAGAGCCTGTGGTGATGAAAAAGAAGTTCTAGCTGCTCTGAAGAAACAGGTAAAAATCAAAGCCCCAGGAATTGACAGCATACCAATTGACATATTTCAACAAACAGATACTGCCCTGGATAAACTCACCAAGTTGTGCCCAGAAATCTAAAGGACAACCACCTGGCCAGCTGACTGGAAGAGATCCATATTTGTTGTCATTCCTAAGAAAGGTGACCTGACAGAGTGTTGGAATTATTGAACACTATCATTAATATTACATGCATGCAATGTTCTACTAAAAATATCCAAAAACAATTGAAACAGCATGTCAACAGAGAAATGCCAGATGTGTAGGCTGGGTTTAGAAGAGGCCGTTGTACTAGGGATATTATAGCTAATGATAGATGGATCTTGACTGAGAGCAGAGAGTACCAGAGGAATGTCTATCTGTATTTCAGTTACTATGCAAAGGCATTTGACTTTACAGATGACAACAAACTGTGGCTAACTCTGAGAAGGACAGAGAACTCCCAGAACACTTGATTGTGATTATGCGAAACCTATACTTGGATCAGGAGACAGTTGTCAGACCGAAGAAAGAAACACTGCATGATTCAGGGACGTGTCCTAACTCTATGCCTTTAAATCTATATGCAGAACAGATCATTTGAGCAGCTGGTCTCTACAAGGAGAAGTGTGGCATCAGGATTGAAAGAAGATTCATCAACAATCTGCATTATGCAGATGACACAGCCCTGCTTACTGAAACTGAGGAGGACTTAAAGCACTTGCTACAGAAGGTCAAGGACTGCAGCCTTCAATATGAGTTGAAGCTCAATATCAAGAAAACAAAGATTCTCACCACTGGGCTGATTAGCAGCATCATGAGAGATGGTGAAGAGATTGAGATTGTTAACAGCTTCAGTTTACTTCGTTCCACAATCAACACTCTTGGTCCTAACAGCCAGGAAATCAAAAGACAAATTGCATTGGGAAAGTCTGCTGTCAGGGACCTCTCCTACGTACTGAAGAGCAAGGATGTCATTCTGGAAACTAAGATGTGCTTGATCCAGGTCATAGTCTTCACAATCACTTGCTATGCATCAGAAAGCTGGATAATGACTAGAGTTGATAAAAGGAGAATTGATGTCTTTGAGCTGTGGTGCTGGAGAAGAGTATTGGATATATCATGGACTGCTAGAAGAACATACAGGCTAGTCCTAGAGAAGGTGACATCAGGCTGCTCCTTGGGGTCAAGGATTCTGAAGCCCCATTTGACATACTTTGTACATGTTGCAAGGATGGACCAGTCCTTGGAGAGGGACACCATGCTCAGGAGAGTGGAGAGACAACACAAGAGAGGAAGACCCTTGATGAGACAGACAGATTGGTTCAGTGGCTGGGGTAATGAGGGTACATGTGCCAGAAACAATAAAGTTGGCTCAGAATAGAGCAGGATTCAGAGCTATTGTACATGGGGACACTATGAGTTCCAAGAGACTTACTGACACATAACAACAATGCCTAGGATATTGATCTTTATGTGTTCCATTTCCTTTTTGATGCCTTTCTATATTCCTTGACTCATACTTGAGATAGTCTATGTTCCAATTATTAATGAATGTTTACAGCTATATCATCTTTTTTAGAGTCATGTCATGTCAGAAAGTATAGGTGTTGAAAGCTTCACTCCACAGTATCATCAACACTAACTCAACTTTGATGAGACAATGTCTTCCTAGTTGTAATTTGATATCTTCCAGCACAAAGGAATAGTTCTGGTCAATTTCTTCAGAAGTAGATCATCAGGATCTTTATTCTCAGCCTCAGTCTGGAAGTCCCACTGAAACCTGGCCACATGCATTGGTGACCCCACTGCTGTTTACAATATCAGTGGCATAGCTCCCAGCATCACAACAACATGCAAGCCAACACAGTACAACAAATTGTTGGTGGCTTTTTGTATATTTTTGCCAAATACAAATAGACATCTGGGGAGTCAAGGGAAGCATCTAATATGAAAAATAGAAAAGAAACAGCAAAAGCAGTTTGAATGAAACAGAGATGGAGTAAAGACAGTGATTATGTAAACTATAAAATATTCTTAGAGTGCTAAGAGATTATTATATATAAATGAAATAAAAGAGTTTATAAAAAAGAAACACTGGTGGTCTAGTGGTAAAAAGCTGTGCCAAGCCAAAGGTAAATGGTTCAAATTCACCAGCTACTTTAAAGGGAAGAGATGAACACTCTACCTCCAATCTGCTTAAAGCCTCTGAAAACCCAGTTCAACAGCACATCGCAACAATATACTTCAATATGACCTTGGTTAAAATAACTGTAAAAACTCACAGAAAACAAACAACAACAAAAATCAACACCATTTCCAAACAAGGTTATATTCAAAGGCTTAGGACTTCAACATATCTCTTTTGAGGAGAATGAGGGAATATGAGTCAATCTATAACAAGAAAAAAAAGATCAGCATAATATCCTACATGGCTCAGCTGTTAGTAACACATTTGCTATATTGTTGTAAAAATATGAATAATGAGTATTGCTCTAACCAAAATTATTCTGCTTTTTAAATACTGTATTATGTTGTTATATGCAGCCGAGTTGCCTGCGACTCATAGTGACCTATGTACAACAAACAGTTCTAAACCCTGCTCTATCCTGTGCCAATCTTATTGTCTCTGACACATCTACCCCCATTACCCCAGCCACTGAATCAATCCATCTCATCAAGGGTCTTTCTATCCTGCACCGTCACCCCACCTTTCCAAGCATGACGTCCGTCTTCAAGGACTGGTCCCTCCTTGTAACATTTCTAAAGTATGTCAGATGAAGCTTCAGAATCCTTGCCTCCAAGGAGCAGCCTGGTATCACCCCCTCCAGGACAAATCTCTTTGTTCTCTTAGCAGTCAATGGTGTATTCAATACTCTTCTCCAACATTATGGATTGAAGTTTAATATCAAGAAAACAGAGTCTCACCACTGGGCTGACTGGCAGCATCATGATGGATGGTGAAGAGATTGAGATTCTAAACAGCTTTAGTTTGCTTGGCTCCACATCAACCCTCTCGGCACCAGCAGCCAGGAAATTAAAAGACATATTGTGATGTGAAAGTCTGCTGTCAGAGATTTCTCCTAAGTACTGTACTGAGCAGCAATGATGTCAGTCTGGAGACTAAGGTCCACTTGATAGAGGCCATTGTCTTTGCAATTACTTGCTATGTACCAGAGAGTTGGACAACGACTGGAGATGATAGGAGAATAGATGCCTTTGAGCTGTGGTGTTAGAGTATTGAATATACCATAGACTGCTGCTGCTACATAGCAAATTAGGTTTTTATATTATAATTTCTACACATTTTTTCTGTGACATTTACTATGTTTATAATATGTCACCTTTCTCATTATTTCTCACCTAATTTTCCATCTTTAATAATCCAAATTTTTGTTGGCCCCTCCTTATTTGTATTCACTTCATTACTGATGTTATAAATGATGACTATTTGGTCTCCTGCATATATGATTTTAAGAAAAGGAATGAAATGATGTGTTAACTATATTGTAGGATGAGAGCTGGAGAGTGGATATGAGATGGACATTGTTGTTGTTATATACCTTCAAGTTGCCTGCGACTCATAACAACCCTATGTGCATAGCTCTGAACCCAGCCCTTTTGGGCCAATCTCGTCATCTCTGACAGATCTAATTGCATTTCTCCAGCTACTGAGAAAATCCATCTCCTTCTATACCCTTCCAAGTATGATGTCCCTCTCCAAGGACTGGCCCCTCCTGGCCACATGACCAAAGTATGTAAGACAGGGGTTCAAAATCCTAGCCTCCAAGGAGAAACTTGATTTCACCCTCTCCAGGACAGACCTATTTGTTCTCCTGGCAGTCCATGGTATGTTCAACACCCTTCTCCAGCACCACAACTCAAAGACATCGATCCTTCTTCTACCATCCCTAGTCATTGCTGGTGTTGATTATGGAACCAAGTAGCTGGAGTTATTAACAATCTCAATCTCTTCTCCATCCATCATTAAGTTTCCAGCTGGCCCAGTAGTGAGAATCTTTGCTTTCTTGACGTTGAGTTTTAATCCGTATTGAAGACTAGAGTCCTTGATCTTCTGTAGCAAATGCCGCATATCCTCCTCAGTTTCAGTAAGCAAGGTCATGTTATCTGCATAATGCAAGTTGTTAATGAGTCTTACTCCAATTCTGATGCCACATTCTTCCTCATAATGTTTAGCCTCCCAAATGATCTGTTCTGCGTATAGTTTGAAAAGTATGGAGACAGGATGCATCCCTGATCCTATACCATGTAGTGTTTTCCTGCTCTGTTCTAATTACTGCTTCCTGGTCCAAGTATAGGTTTTCCATAAGCACAATCAACTGTTCTGAGATTCCCACTCTTCTCAGGGTTAGCCACAATTTATTTTAATCCACACAGTCAAATGCCTTTGTATAGTCAACGAAACACAGATAGACATTCCTCCAGTACTCTCCATTTTTGGCCAAGATCCATCTAACATTGTCTATCATGTCCTTAGTGCCACAACCTCTTATTAACTATGAATGCATATCTGGCAGTTCTCAGTAGTTTTTGGATAATCTTTGGCAGGATCTTACTTTTGTGTGATATTAGTGATATTGTTCGATAATTTCCACACTCTGTTGGGTCACCCTTTTTTTTGGAATGGGAATAAATACATATCTTGATTGTGAATTCAAGTCAAATGAAATGATTGAAAACTTCAATCTTTCTTCCATCTATCATGATGTTATCTGTTGGTCCAGTGGTGAGAATTCTTGTTTTCTTGATGTTGAGGTGTAAACCATCTTGAAGGCTGTAGTCCATCATCTTCTGCAGTAAATGCTTAAAGTTTTCTTTACTTTCTGTAAGCAAGGTATGTTATCTGCATAATACAGTTTGTTGATGAGTCTTCCTCTACTCCTGATGTCACATTCTTCTTCATATAGTTCAGCTTCTTGAATTATTTTCTCAGCATACAAATTAGATAGTTATTGGGGAAAAAATACAACTATGATGCCAACTTTTCCAGATTTTAATCCATGCAGAGTTGTCTTGGTCTATTTGAACACTGCTTTTTAGTCTTTGTATAGGTTTTGCATGAGCACAATTAAATGTTCTGGGGTCCCCATTCTTCTCAATCTTAGTCATAATTTATTGTGATCCATACAGTTGAACACATTTGCATAATAAATAAAATGCAAATAAACATTTTTCTGGTATTCTGCTTTCAGCTATGAGCCATCTGACATAAGCAAGGATATCCCTCTTCTAGTCTTCTGAATCCAGCTTGAATTTCTGGCAGTTCCCTGTAAGTGTACTGTTCCAGTAATTTTTTTTAAATCTTCAGCACAATTTTATTTTCATGTGATTTTAATAATATTGTCTGTTAATCCTCACATTCTGTTGGGTCAGGAGGTAGCACATAATAAGCTTGTATTTTTTTCTGGTGCCATTCATTACTAAAGGAAGGAGTCCAACTGTACTAAAGGCACTGGCAAAAAACAGTGCTCCAGGAGTTGATGGAATAACAACTGAAGTGTTTCACCAAATAAATGTGTGAAAGGAGCAGTTGCAATGTGGGGGTAGCCACATCTGACTTCTGTTTGCTTCATAAAGAGGAACTTTCTTCATCAATAACATCCACAGCAGCGGATAGGTGCTCGGTCAGATATGCCATCCCCCATCCACCTGCACTTATTTCTATTAATCATTGGGCTTGATTTTTGTTGTTGACTCAAAAATTTACTCAACAGTTGTGGTACCAAGAGTGGGGTTTATTAGGAAAATAAGTTGGAGAATGAGGGAGCCAAAGAACACCACCCAGTGTATGTTCCGGTTTAGTCCAGCAATCCCAAACCAGATTAACAGAAAAACACAATTCGTCAATTAGTAAAAAGTCCTGGTTCTGTTCAGTAGCTCAAATCCAAATCATTCAGTGAGATTTGCTTCAGAGCAGTTACAAGTTAGCTTATCCTTCAATCAGCAGCAAACAAAACTTTTACTTGTCGTCAGTACAAATGTAAGAAGCTTCAGGTTATACTTTGCCATGGTCTCTGCAATATCCCCACTACTGCCACTGTGAG
>NW_006399964.1:2909145-2920182 GCF_000299155.1 Elephantulus edwardii | reverse complement strand
AAAACCATACATTTGGAAGCTGAACAACACCTTGCTTGAACATGACTGGGTAGTAGAAGAAATAAAAAATGAAATTTAAAAGTTTCTTGAAATTAATGACCATGAAAACACCACTTGCCAAAACCTCTGGGAAACAGCCAAAGCAGTAATCAGAGGTCAATTTATAGCAATAAGCAAACACATCAAGGACAGGAAAAACAGACTATTGACTCTCTAACCTGATTATCTCCAGCAAATTGAAAAAGAACAGAAAGAAAACCCAACACCCTTTAAAAAAAACAAAACCCACAAAAAACCCCAAACAAACAAAAAAATAAACCCCAAAACCAACCAGTGTCTAGTTCTCAAGGATCATTTTGTTTGGTTCCACAATCAAAGACAATGGAGATAACAGTTAAGAAGTCAAATGATGAACTGCATCTGGCAGAGCTCATGCAAAAGACATCTAAAAAGTGTCTAAAACAAGGATATCACCTTGGCAATTAAATGTATCTGACCCAAACCATGATATTTTCAACCACCTCTTATGCAGAGAACTATCAGAATACAGGCTGGGTTTAGAAGAAACCATGACACTAGGTATATCATTGCCAAAGTCAGATGGATCTTGGCTGCAAGCAGAGAATACCAGAGGAATGTCTGTGTTTCATTGACTATGCAAAGGCATTTGGCTGTGTGGATTACAACAAATTGTGGCTAACCTTGAGAAGAAAGGGAATTCCAGCACATCAGATTGTACTCATGCAAAACCTATACTTGGACCAGGAAGTAGTCATTAGAACAGAGCAAGGAAACACTGCATCACTCAAATTCAAGAAAAGAGTGCATCAGGGATGTTTCTTGTCTCCATGTCTTTTCAATCTGTATGCAGAACAGATCATTTGGAAGGCTGGACTTTATGACGAGGATTGTGACATCAGGATTGGAGGAAGACTCATCAACAACCTGTATTTTGCAGAAGACATAGTCTTGCTTGCTGAAACTAAGGAGGACCTGAAGCATTTACTATAGAAGGTCAAACGACTCTCGTATTCAGTATGGATTAAAACTCAACATCAAGAAGACAAAGATTCTCATCACTGGACCAATTGACATCATGATGACAGGTGGAAAGAGATTGAGGTTCTTAATTTCATCTTGTTTGGCTCCACAACCAACACTCTTGGCACCAGGGTCAGGAAATCAAAAGATGAATTGTAATAGGGAAATCTTCTGTCAGGGACATCACCAGAATGCTAAAGAGCAGTGATATCAGTCTTGATACTAAGTTGCACCTGAGTACCTGGTCTAAGGTGCACCTGATACAGGCCATGGTCTTTGCAATTACTTGCTATGCATAAGAGAACTAGACAATGACTAAGAATGACAGAAGGAGAATCGATGCCTTTGAGTCGTAGTGCTAGAGAAGAATATTGAACGTACATGGACTGCCAAGAGAACAAACAGGTTCAGGAGAGGGTGAAACCAGGATTTTGTAGCTCTCTCTCAAGTACTTTGGATAAATTGCCAGTAGGGACCGGTCCTTGGGGAAGGACGTCATGCTTGAAAGAGTGGAGGGACAGCGCAGAAGAGGAAGATCCCAGATGAGATGGATTGATACAGTAACTTGGGCAATGGGATTAGATGTCTCAAAGTCAGTGAGATTGGCTCAGAATAGGGCAGGATTCAGAGCTATTGTGCATAAGGTTTCTATTAGTTGTGGACAGCTTGATGGCACATAACAACAACAACAACTTACGCATGTGAAAGTTAGACACTGAATTAAAGCAATGAAGAATTGATAACTTTGAATTAAGATGTGGACTAAAAATATTGAATGTACCATGAACTATCAGAATGAACAATTCTGTATTCAAGAACATCCCTGAGCTTCAATGTCTTAGGAGAAAAAAAACCCTCTTGTTTAGCGGACATGGAAATTCCTCATTGCAACCCAGAATCTTTGATTTGTGCCGCCTTCCATACATCATTTCATAATCAGTCTTTCTTGAGTCTCAGCATGAAAATCGTACTTATTAGCATCTCTTAGCCTGAGAGGAGACGAGAAAGCAGTGGTCAAAAGAAACCCAACTGCAAATACCAAGATCTTTCACCAGTTCTGAGTTGGAGCAAGAAAAGAAGCCGAGTAGGATTGGAGGACCCAGAATGGAGTGGGCCCAAACCAAAGGCTTGTAGTTGTTATTACAAAGAAAAAGAAACAAGTCTGATTTTAACATTCGCACATTCCAAGCCACAGTCTTCCAGGCCAGGCCCGAGGGCGGAGCCAGGTTTAAAGGAAAGTTTCCAGAGATGCTGGCAAAGTTTGCCTCTATGCCTGCAGAGAACACAGTTCCTTTTTATTTATTTTTTTTGTTGTTGAAAAAGGAACATTTTTATTCCTTTTATTGCCACAGAATTTCATGAACTATGTTTATTTTTCCTTTTCAGGTCACAGTATATGGATTTTTTTAAAAAACCAGCTGTGAAGAGATTTCTTAGGGTTTATTAAGGGGGTTTATTCTCCCTCTTCTCTTCTGACAAAATTCTTTCAGCTTATAGGTGGAGTCAGAATTTAAGATTATGTTTTAGAGATTTGTCGTGTTATCAGTGAAGTGCGTTAGCTGAAGTGTATTAAAGTCCACTCTCTGAGGACTCTGGGAGAAGGCTAACATGAGCCAAGTGGGAGGAGGGATTATTGATTTTAGTTACACTCCTATTTGTCTGCAACCCTGGCACTCAAAGAGGGCAGTGGGCGCCGGATTGTTCTGGGTAGTTGTGTAAACCAAGCAATTATTGCAAGGGCACTGGTTTTAGAAAAATGTCTAGGAAAAATGTTTTCCTTCATCTCACAATGTGTCATTACAGAAAAATAGAAGCCAGGGCATTCCAATCTGACTTTCATTTAACGTTGCAAGCTAGTGAGTCTTGCCATGAAGTAAGGGGCTGAGTCAGAGCTGCAGAATCCTTGTGGTGACACAGACATGCTTTTAAAGTGGATACTCCTTGGGGTTTCTCGCTGTTATTCTATGAGAGCTATGGAATCAATGGGGCTCTGTCTAACGGGAACACCCAGTCCTGGTAAACAAGAACCCGGACACCCAGTTGCCAAAAGAGCTGTCAGTGTCTTAAAGGTTAGGAGTTCAAATCTTGTGGGTTTGCGCTTGGGCCTGCATCTTGGTTGGAAAGGCATGGTGGAATATGGCCTGCCCACAACTAAGTCTGGCTACAATTAACAAAAAAAAAAATACTCCATAGGAACATGGAATTTTTTACCTCACTGTTTTGGGGGAAAAGCCTACCCTCCACTGGGCATAGGAAAATTTTCTTTTCAGAGTTTTTTGCCACCTACAGTATGTAGACAAAAAGATACACACACACACACACACACACACACACACCCCATACACACATGTTGTTGTTGTTGCTGTTAAGTGCCATCAAGAATATCTCATAGCAAAGTCTAAAGAAAAGTATTTTAACCCTGTGCTATCCTTTGCCATCCTTATCACTTCTGACACACTCAAGTCCATTGTTACAGTCACTGTGTCAATCCATCTCACTGAGGGTCTTCCTCTCTTTCTCTGACCCTCTACCTTTCTAAGCATGGTGTCTTTTTCCAAGGACTGGCCTCTTCTAACAACATGCCCAAAGCATGTGAGCTTAATGAAGCTTCATCATCCTTGCCTCCAAGGAGCACGCTGGTTGCATTTTCTCTAAGACATATTTGTTCTTTTGGAAGTCCATGGGATACTCAGTACTTTTCTCCAGCACCAGAAATTGAAGGCATTGGTTCTTCTCTCATCCATATTCAGTACTCAGCTTTAACATGCATAGCAAGTGATCAGAAGAGCATGGCCTGAATCTTTGCTATTCAGTACTTTGGAGAAGTTGCTGAGGAGCAATGACACATACGCATATGAAGTTCTGGTAGCCTAGATTAAGAAACTTCGCTTCAATCCCAGAGGCACATAGTTCTAATCTACCAGCTGCTCTGCTGGAAGAGGATGGGCAGTCTCCTCCCATGCAATCTACTGTCTCTGAAGCCCACTGGAGATTAGATAGATAGATATTTAACCTCACATAGAGCTCATATTTGCTTCACTCCTTAAATTGTTATATACTTTAGGCCCAGGCCCAGGCCTCCTTTCCCTTCTTCATTTTACCTATACCTTAAATTTTTGCAAGATAATAATTTATTGATTGAAAGAAATGTTCCTTCTGATTACCCACTGATAATGGACTCCATTGGAAGAATTGGAACCAATATTTTTAGTGGGTCAACTTTCATAATACCTTGCTTCCATATCACATTTTCTGATTTATTTTATGTTTATAAATTAAATAATAATAAATTTAAATATATATAATTAAATCACTCAGCTAATAAAATAGAGAGGAAAGTGTATGAAAAGTAAGGAAGAGCCTCAATGAGGAGGATTGACACAGAGACTAAACAATGTGCTCAAATTTATCAGAGATTGTGAGGATGGTACCAGACACAGCAGAGTTCAGACTTGTTCACAGGGTCACTATGAGTTGTATTTGACTCAAGGTACTTAACAATAACAGGAAAGTAGAAGCTGAGCAACAAAGGAAGACCCTCAACAAGATGATCTCACCTAGTGACCATAACAACAGGTAAGCCCAGTTGGAAAGTGAGAGTGGCACAGGATATAGCAGGGTTTCATCCTGCTCTGAATGGGTTAGAACCAACTTGTCACCATTCAAAAACAAGACTAAGTATTAGAAGTGGTCCTTGAACTCAAGTCTTTCCAGTTGTAAATGCTATCATCACCACAGTAGAGGTGCCTCTAATCAGAACAAAAGTGCTATAGAATCACATTTATGTTCCAGATTTTGATTCTGGTCCTGATTGATAGAGCTGGGTTTGGCAATATCACTGCTATTGTTTGTTTGTTGTTATGGGCCATCAAGTCTCTTATGACTCATAGTGACCCTATGTACAACAACCCTGAAACCTGCTCTATCCTGTGCCAACTTTACTATCTCTGACACACCTACCCTCATTACTCTAGTCACTGTATGAATCCACCTCGTCGATGGTCTCCCTCTCTTTCTCTGTCCCTCCACCCTTCCAAGCATGATGTCCCTCTCCAAAGACTGGTCCCTCCTTGCAACATGCCCAAAGTATGTCAGAAAAAGCCTCAGAATCCTTGTCTCCAAGGAGTAGCCTAGCTTTAGCCTCTCTAGGTTGAATCTGTTTGCTCTCCTGGCAGTCCATGGTATATTCAACACTCTTCTCCAGCACCACAGCTCAAGGGCATAGATTCTCTTTCTATCATCCCTCATCATTGTCCAGTCCTTGACACATAGCAAACAATTGTGAAGACTGTGGCCTAGATCAGGCACACCTTAGTTTCCAGACTGACATCATTGCTCTTCAGTACTTTGGAGAGGTCTCTGACAGCTGACTTTCCCAATGTAATTTGTCTCTTGATTTTCTGGCTGCTAGAACAAGAGTGTTGATTGTGAAGCTGATAACAATGTCAATCTCACCACTGCCATTCTGGAAAGAAAATGTATATTCAAACTCTCTGCAGATACTGAACTCTTAAAATACGTCACATGTTAAGTTGATTTAATTATACTATCTTTTACCCCATTTCCTCTTACACCCACAAGTCAGGCGAAATAATCAACCCTTTATGTCTTCTTACTTCAAGAATGCCTGAAATTGGAAATGTCCTAACACTGTGAGCTGAAGTTGCTTCAAGAAGAAGTTTTCTTTTTGATGTTTACACTCCAGTTTCTTTTTTTTTTCAGTCATTCCTATTGGCAATAGGGCTTTGGATTAATAATTGCCAGGAAAATGGTGTGTGGGTGTGTGTATTTGTGTATGTGTAATAAAGACAATAATGAATCTTGTTGCCTAACTCCTTGGGGAAAGAAACTAGCTAGCAATATAAAAGTCTATTATGCCCCTTAAGTATCTAGGAAGTTTCTATGCAAGGGTATAATTTAATTGAGTCAGCAATGATATAATCATCTATATTTTGCACAAGTTGCTCTTGTCTGAGGCATTTCTGAATACCATTTGATTCTCCTACTTGATGTTTTAAGAAAATGATGATACTACAATAAATTAGCAGAAGAGCCTAAGTTAAGAAAATAAAGCATCCTTTTCCTTAAAAATTCCTCTATGGCTGAAATTTGTTTTTAATTATCTTCTCCTGGACCTATCAACGATTAGGATAGCTTCTAGGATTGACAAAGCATTTCTTCCATTTCTTTACTAACCATCTTGATCCCAGGATTCTATTACAGAAAGGCTAATTAGGAAAGAAAACTATGTCCAATTCTGTTGAGGGAGCTATTGTGGTTATTAGGTGCCATTGAGTCAAATGTGACTGATAGTTGTTGTTGTTGTTGTTAGGTGTGTTAAAATCGGGGATGACTCATAGCAACTCTGTGAATAGCCAACCTGAACCCTGCCCGTGCCATCCTAATCATCTCTGACGCACATGAACCCATTGCTGATGTTACTGTGTATATCCATCTCGTTTGAAGTCTTCCTCTCTTTCGCTTGCCCTCCATCTTCCCAAGCATGATGGCCCTTTCCATCAGACATCATTTTGGTCGGAGTAGCTCTCCTTGCAACACGTCCAAGGTACAAAAGATGAAGCTTGGACCATCCTTGCCTCCAAGGAGCACTCTGGCTGTGCTTTTTCTAAGACGTATCTACTTGTTCTCTTGGCCGTCTGTGAGCTATTCAGCACTCTTCTCCAACACCACAGCTCAAAGGCTCAAAGGTTCTTCTTCTAGCAGATCCAAACCTTGCCCTGTCCTGTGCCATCATCTCACTCTCTGTCATGCTCAATCCATTGCTGCAGCCACAGTGTCAATTAATCCTGTTGAGAGTCTTCCTATCTTTCATTGATCCTCAACCTCTCCCAGCATGATGTCTTTTTGCCTCTTGACAGCATGTTTAAGGTAAGTGAGATGAAGTCCTTGCCTCTAAAGAGTAACTTGGCTGCACTTGTTCCAGGACAGACGCCTTTGTCCTATTGGCAGCCCATGGCATATTTAATACTCTTCCTCAACACTAAACTCAACAGAGGGTTTTTATGGTCATGCCTCTAGAAGGCCTGTCCCCACAGAGCAGGGTCCTGTTGCACACATACATGGCAGTGCTAGAGCAGACTGATTTTCCCGTCCACTATTTACAAAAACAATGCTATAACCTGCCACTATAGTGGATCCACCATTGTGAGAGCATTCACACATCTGACAATGTGTGAAGCACTAGGGATACAAGGCAACCACAGATAAGGACAGCACTAGAGCCAGCACCCAGCATGGCACCTGACTCCGGAATACTGCACATGTACCTGGTGGATGAATGTGCATTGGCTGCTACAAGGTGACAGAGACAATAATGATAAGAGGACACCATGTGATGCTTAGCTCAGGGGCTGAGGGGAGCAATCGGAACTCCAGGATGACCGTGGCTGAGGCCTGAACACAGGAAGGTGAGGGTGAGTTCCCAGTGACAAGAGCACAAATTGCCAGCCTCTTTCTCTTCCAGTTCACAATTGGAAAATTTCCCCATAATTACAGAAAATTTTCCCTTTCATATGTATGCCAGTTGGCTTTGCAGCCCAGGACTTGACAACGAAACTCAGATGTTGGTGTAGACATGCTGAATTTTCATTTCCCCTGTTGAGTACAATTTCTTTCCATTCTGATCCACTACTGTGCATTCAATTCTAACTGACTCATAAACCTGGGCTCTGGTGGCTTAGTAGTAAAAAATTGCACTGCCAACTCAAAGAAACATGGTTCTAATACACCAGTTGCTCTGTGGGAGAAAGATGGGCAATCTCCTGTACAATTTATTGCTATTGTTGTTTACCACTGAGCCGGAACTGACTCATAACTGACCCCCCAGCAGGTTTTCAGACGCAGTTACTCACATGGGAGGAAATTGCTCATCCTTCTCCTGCAGAGTAGCTGGTGACCTCTAACAGAGTGCCTTTGGGTTTGCAGCGCACATTCTTGCCACTATGCCACCAGAGCTCTTTGTGCAATTTACTGCCTTTGAAAACCCACTGGAGGGTCACTTATGATTTTGTTTAGACTCCACAGTACACGGCAATGACTACATAACCCTGAAGGGCTGAGTAGAAGTGGCTTTCCGAGAGAAGCTGTGAATCTTAACATTAGAAGATTACCTCATCATTCTCCGGGTGGCTGGTGGATTTGAACGTCTGACCTTTTGGTTGGCAGCCCAACATTTAATCCACTCTGCCAGTAGGTCTCTACTTCCATTCCATCTCGGTAGTATTCTCTCATGGCCACTGCAATAGGTTATCACAAACTTGTCAACTTAAAGTCACAGAAATCCACCCTCCAGTTCAGGAGACTTTTCTGTGTGCTGTGGAGTAGGAACTGATCCGTCAGCAGGCATTCAGAGGCTATAAATTGTAAAGGAAGAGATTGTCCATTTTTATCCACTAGAATCACTGGTGGATTGAAACCATCTGTTTCTGGGCTGGCTACGTAACTCCTTACCCCCAGGCTACCAGTGCTCCCTAGAATTAGGCCAGAAGCCTTCAATCAAAGCGTGACAATCAAGGCCACTCGTCAGGGCCACTCTCCCTCCCAAGGCCTCAGGGGACTATCTGTGTCCTGCCTCTTCATCCAGCCTCTAATGGTCTCTTTGGTGTCAGATCATTCCCATCCCTACCTCCATGGACAAATATGTTCTCCTCTTCTGCCTGATATCAGATCTCCCTCTGCTTCCCTCCCATAAGTACACATTTATTGTTTTTAGGGTTCATTATCCCAGCCAATCTCCACAGCTTAAGATCCTTGACTTAATTATGTTGGCAAAGTTCCTCCCCCCCCCAATTTAAGATAACCTTGACTGATTCCCTTTGTAGGGAGACCAGTATTCCATCCCCCACACCATCTCTCTCTGGATCACTAACACGCTTTGATAAAAACTGTGAAATTCTCAGTTGAGTTCCTCTTTACTTCAAGAAAGTGGAATAGCTTCTCTTTCTTTAGGGGATGAGGAAAAAACAAAATTAGGAGAAAGAATTTTCACAGAGTCCCACTTTGTGTTAAATGATTTGTTTGCAGTTCTTATACTGGGTTTGAGGGAAGATATTGCTGCCAGACTAAAGATGAGAAAAATTGGATTCAGAAAGGTCAAGTTATTTGTCCAAGGCCTCCCAGTAAGTACACAGTAGACAGAGAATTTGAACTCAGATCTGTTCTGACTTAAAGCTTTCCTGTGTTTCCCAAATATTGGTGATATTATGATGTCTCATAAAGGGTAAAAATTTCTCACAGGCCTCTGTTTGGGAAATAACTGACTTAAAGAACTAAAACTTTACTTATACAAATCACTACATTTCCCCCAAGACATTTGAGGTTCACCCAGCTCAGGGTGAGAAGTAATATAAAACACCACAGTACTTATTTATTTATATTTTTTTGAGAACTATATTTTCAAGGATCTTATGATCTACTTCAATCATGCTGCTCTGTTAGTTGGAACAGCTTTGAAGAAATAAAGCTTTTGCTATTAACAAGATTTGAACAGTAAGTAGTAATCTGTTAATATTCCAGATGGTGGTTAATTATTTCCAGCACAGAGATGCTAGATCAACTTCAGTCTCAAGTTAAAGTAAATGGTATGGCATTTCCTGAGTTTACTGTAAATGAGAGTTTACCTGGACAGCCCACACAAGCTTTCTAGAAGAAAGATTAGTCCTCGGCCTGCAAGTGTTAACCGGCTGCAGTAATTCTGATGACTGGTGTTTATCAAGCAATTACTATATACCAGGCATGGCACAAAGAGCCTCACAGAAACAAACATATTTAGTAGTATTTAGTAGCCATGACAACCTCTGACATTATTATCTTACCCTTTTTTTGTTACATGATAAAACTGAGGCACATCAAAGTGTTTTCTCCAAGTCAGACAGGAAGCAAAAGGGGGCAAAGCAGAGATAAAAATGCAATTAGTCTGGCTGCAGACACCATATCTGCACATAGTTGAAAAGAAGAATGTTCACCCTGTGTCCAAACTGGATGCAGGGCCCAGGCCAGAGAGCGGACATCATGTTGCACATGGAGTATGCCCTATGCCTGCGTCCATCTTCCTGTTCTTTTATTGGCCACAGGAGCTTTGCCTTGAGGCTTTAGGCTCACTGTTCACCAGGGACACACCAAAGGTAAGGCTATTCCTGCAGTTCCATTTTCACCTCCATTACCACTTGCCATTATGACAACCCCAAGAACCATGCTTGATGGCATTTTCAATGGCTGATTTTTAAAAAGTAGGTCACCAGATCTTTTATCCCAAGGGATCTCTGGGTAGACTTGAACTGCTAACCTTCCGACTAACAGCTAAGCATGCTAACTACGTGCCCTGCCCAAGGACTTCAGCTCTATAGTAGACATTAGACCTTCCAGTCTACTTACCCCTGTTCCTAACAGTGGAGGGAAGGTGGAATGTCTCCCCCACCCTCACTGTCTTTGTACAAATTCTGCAGTCTAGATGGTTCTTGGCTGAAAGCAGAGAGTACCGGGCGAATGTCTATCTATGTTTCATTGACTATTCAAAGGTATTTGACTATGTAGATCACAACAAACTGTGGCTAACCCCAGAACACTTGATTGTGCTTATGCAAAGCTTGGAAGCAGGAGTGGCATCCACTTCCGTAATAGCTTGCCTCCGGAAACCCTATGAACCTGGAGTAAAGATGAAAGTCACACAAGTGTTGAGGACTTTTGTTCATAGGGTCACTATGAATCGCCTACAACTTGACGGCACTTAACAACAATAACATCAACATAGAGAGTGATCAGTTGGTCTAGTGGACGGAGAGTAATGCTACCAAGCCGAAGGTAGTTGACTTCCAATCCGTAGCCCTCAGGCCTGTTTTTCATTGTTTTTGTTCAAACATTCTTCTAGGTCATATAGCCCTGGAGTGTCCACTTGCCGGACAGAGGTATTTTGTGGTTGCTGTGACACTGATGTGTCAAATGTGTTAATGGTTACCCATGGTGAACAGTGTTTGGTGG
>NW_006399964.1:2897184-2907870 GCF_000299155.1 Elephantulus edwardii | reverse complement strand
ACAACAACAACAACAACTGTAGACTTGGTAGTTTGTGATCTGTTCTCTTCAAAGATTTCTGTTGGGGAAAATGTTGGCTCTACAGGAGATAGGTTCTTATTCTCAATAATTTCTTCTTAAGACTCCAGAACAGATTGCATCATTGGAAAAGGTGCAGCCAGGGTGCTCCTTGGAGGCAAGGATGATGGAACTTTGTCTTGCATACTTTGGGCATAGTGTTAGAAGGGGCCAGTCCTTGGAAAAGAACATCACCCTTGGAAAAGTAGAGGGTCAGCGAAGGAGGGAAAGACTTTCAATGAGACAGATTGACACCGACTGTAAGCGTGGGCTCGAGTATGTCAGAGATGGTCAGGATAGCACAGGATGGGGAAGAGTTCAGATGAAGAGCTCACAGGGTTTCCTGATCACCCACTGTGAGTCATAGTTGACTCAATGGCACTTAATAACAACAACAGCATGTCTTTGAAATTCAGCTCTAGGTAGGACTGATTCCATTCCAGGTGGTCAGCTACTTGGCCAGTGCGATGTTTTCTGAAGGCGTAGCTTTTTCTCATGTTCCTAGAGATCTGATCTCTTTTTATCATGTGCTCCAGGGAAGATTAAGATCCCAGTGTCAGATGGACAAAGAATATTTTCTACCAAAGACATTAATTTGGCTTGTTGATTTGGTTTTGTCTTTGCATTCCTGGGAGGTCTGTTCCTGCTCCCTGTCCATCTGAAGTGTCTGACTGCCAACTGCCTGCTTCCCCATGACTCTGTGGTCTTCAGAAGGTCCCTATAAGCAACAGAAATGGTACACACTTGGAAAGCATTGAGACAACTCACTGTAGGAAACTGTTGTAGTAGAGAGATTATACAAGGTCAGCTTCCTGACTCTCAAAGGGCATCCTGCCTACTCTGAAGTGAGCAATGCATTTCACTTGTGTTAACCCTAAAATAAAGAGATTCCCCCCTCTCCTCATTCCTTACCCACTGACTTCCAGTTCTGCTCCTAAGATACCCACTGTATTCTCCTGCACTACTCTTGCGTCTGACAGACAAAAAATATATACTTTGTCTGATTGTCAATCCTGATATTTAAACTTGGAGAGATAGAGATTGTTAACAATTTCGGCTTGCTTGGTTCCACAATCAACTCTTTTGACACCAACAACAGGAAATCAAAAGACACATTGCAATAGGAAAATCTGCCATCAGAGACCTCTCTAGAGAATTGAAGAGCAATGATTTCAGTCTAGAGACTAAGGTGCACCTGAGCCAGGTTATGGTTTTTGCATTTACTTTCTATGCTTCAGAGCGCTAGACAATAAGGATGAGACAAGAAAGACTGATGACTTTGAGTTGTGGTGCTGAAGAAGAGTATTGACCATTCCGTGGATTACCATGAGAACAAAAAAGGTTTGTCCTGGAGAAGGTAAAACCAAGTTGCCCCTTGGAGGCAAGGATTTTGAAGTTTTGCTTCACATACTTTGAGCATGTTGCCATGAGGGACCAGTCCATGAAGAAGGACATCATGCTTGAAAGGGTGGAGAGACAGCGCAGGAAAGGAAGACATTAGATGAGATGGATTGATACAGGGGGTAGGTGTGTCAGAGACAGCAAGACTGACTCAGAGTAAAGCAGGGTTTGGAGCTTTTGTACATAGGGTCACTATGAGTCATAGTTGACTTGATGGCACATAACAACCATAGCAGCAAACATCTACAAACAGAAAGCTATCTTCTTGAAGAGGAAGTGGAAAAAAAGAGAGGTGTTTATACCATGCTCTCCTTTCCCATGCCCTCCATGTACAGTGCCCTTCTCAGTGATTATAGCACCCACGCAGGCCGCTTTTCGAAGCTCTAATGTTTTTGTCTCCCAAATCTCTCTTGGCCAGGGCCTTCCAGAACGTCTGTACAAGCCACATACCCAGGCCCTCATACTGGACGGGCACCCCGCCTTGCATCTGGGTTCCTCCAAAATGACCATTGTAATTTTACTATTCTGTGAACAGGCATGTATCCCTCTAACTTATAACAACAGCTAGAGAAACTCTTTCCAACTCCTGGAATGCAGGTTGGAAGAAACCACTGTGGATTTGCTTGGGAACAGGCTAGCACCGTATTGCCCCAGCCCCTCTAACGTCCCAGCAACACTTTTACAGCACACCTAAATGTTGTGTGCATTTGCCCTTCCTCCTGCCAAGTCTCCAAGTGCCTTTTCCGTTTGAAGAGAACAGAAAAAGAATCTATACCTTTGACTTGTTGTATTGGAGAAGAGTACTGGTTACCCCTGAACTACCAAAACCACCATATTCTGCTGAATCTGTCTCGAGAATGAGAACAAACATTGATCTCTTCCAGTCAGTTGACCAGGCAACTGTCCTCCAAATGTCCTGGCATAGACTGGTGAGCATGTGCATCTGTCATTTGAAACATTTCAATTGGTATCCCATCGATCAGTGAGGCCTTTTTTTCCCCAATACCTTCAGCAAAGCTTGGATTTCTCCATTCATTATCATTGGCTATTGATCATATGGTACTTTTGAAATATTTCAATGTTGGCCAATTCCTCTCTGTATTCCCTTCATCTTCTTTTGATGTTTCCTGGATCATTCAAGATTTTTCCCATAGCATACCAAGTATTGCAACTTGAGGTTTGATTTGTTTTCCAGCTCCTCTATCTTGAGAAATGCTGAGTTTTTCCCCTTTTAATTTTTCGATTCTAGGTCTCTATACATTCCCATATAGACGTTTGCTTTGTCTTACCCAGTTGTCCTTTGAAACCTTCTCTTCAGTCCTTATTTCAGCATCTGTGTTGGCTTCTCAACACTCTAGTGTAACTTTCAGGGTCTTTGCTGACATCCGTTTTGGTCTTTTCTTTTTCCTCTTTTTAGTGACCTTTTACTCTCTTAATGGATGATATCCTTGATGATCTCCTACAAATCATCTGGTCTTCAATCGTTGGTGTTCAAGGCTTTAAACCTATTCTTAAGATGATGTTTGAATTCCTCCAGGATAGACTCGAGATCGTATTTTGGTTCTTGTGGACTTGTTTCATTTTCTTTAGCTTCAAGTAGAACTTGCCCATAAGTAAAAATAACAACAACAAAAAAAAGACAAACACATATATCTTGGAGAAAGTGCAACCAGGGTGCTCCACAGAGGAATGATGTCTTTTTCCAAGGTCTGACCCCTCTTAACAACATGTACAAAGTATGTGAGATGAAGTTTCGCCATCTTTGCCTCTTAAGAACACCCTAGTTGTTTATAGTGTTATTATATGAGCCATCGTTACTTGGCGGTTGACTGTAGTCAACAAGATATAACTCAATACATTCTCCCAAAAAAGACTTTCATTTGACAATATTTTTTTAATGAGGACAAATGAACCAGGAACCACCAAGAACACAAATTGGTCTGTCCTGGAGAAGATGAAACCAAGTTTCTCCTTGGAGGCTAGGATATTGAAGCTCCATCTTACATATTTTGGGCATGTGGCCAGGAGGGACCGATCCTTAGAGAAGGACATCATGCTGAGAAGGGTGGAGGGACAGTGCAGGAAAGGAAGACCTCAGATGAGATGGATAGATTCAGTGACTGGGGCAATGGGGCTTGGAGTGTCAGAGTCAGTGAGACTGGCTCAGGACAGAGCAGACTTTCAGAGCTGCTGTACATAGGGTCACTATGAGTTGCAGGTGACTCCATGACACTTAATAACAATGACAAACAATGATCAAATAAAAGAATACATGAAGTGTATTTTAAAGTGAGGAGATGGACTTCATGGGAACACAATGGTGTCAATACAACAGACCTCCCTAAGAAGTCATGTTCTTGCCCTCATCACTTTCCCAGCTGACCCAATCTCTGCCCAGATTTCAAGGGAAGTCTGACACTGAGTAAGTATGAAAACAGCCTTCTTCCATCAAGCCAACAAGTCTGGATGCTCGCCTGACAAATGCATAAATTGAGGGAAAGAGGAAATGGAAAAGAAACTGGAAGTAGATAATGTCTCCCAAGAAGCACCTCATTCACCACCGGGAATGACTCTGTGAACTTGCTTTGTGCCAAAACCCAGTCACAAGACTCTTACAATACTCCTCTGTCATTTCTGGAATGAGCTAAATGCTTAACAAAGTCTGGAAATTACCAAGTTTCAAGTGTAAGTGCCTTCTTTCTGGGAGGGGGTCTACAGGATATTTCACGGCAACTTCCCAAATTGACATCTGAAATGTTCATCATGCTTTTGTCTGTTGAGCTGTGGGACAGACTTCCTATGAGTGAGAGGCACAGTGTGAGCTCTCAGGGACCCTTGAGAGGAAAATCGAACCGAGGATGTCAGAGTTGGAAGGGACCTTCAAGAGCATCTCATCCAGCCAACTCCTTCTGTTTACAGATCTGAAAATATGGTGCCCAAACCCACCCTGAGTCCTGAGGGTGAATGCGCTGCCCTCCCTTCCAGCTTTGTGAATTTTCCCATGGCATCTGGCCAGAGCATGTACATCAGTAATGTCTAGAGGATTTATGGGGCCCAGGGAGCCTTGGGCTTTTCTGTGCAGACCTAAACAGGAAACCCACAGAAGGAAATGCCCTTTCTGTTTGCAGGCCAGATTCCCAGGATGCCTTCACCAGAGTGACCCGGCTCTGGTGACAAAACAAAGGCCAGCCACAGCGATGCTCTTAGACCTGAAGGCAGGGCTGCCCCTGTCTCTGCCCACTCCCCAGTCCAAGAGGTGCACCCCTAACTAGATGGCAGCAGCCCTACTGAAGGTGGTTCCAGTAGTCCGGATGCTCCAGGTATAAGAGAGGTCATCTGGGACAACCCCCTTGGGAAGTCCAGGGGGGCCTCAGATCTGCAGATCCTAACTTTTGCAAGACAATTGACTTAAATAAATAAGTTGGTGCCTAACCCACTATACCCTGCTTACACCTCTTGGTTGCCTTTCCTCTAAAAGTTGGGGGGAAACAAGGGGTGTCTGAGAAGCTGTCAAATGATACTGAGGCCCTCAACCTGACACAAGTTTCTCATCCTTGCTGAAACCCCCGCACCCAGTGTTCTAACAAACCCCTCTTCCCACTTTATCAGCCCTTCTACCCTGTAGTTCCACAGTTTGGGCACCTTTAACATCTCTCCAGCTCTCCATGGAAGATTTGAAACTTCAGACACAAACTGGGGCTCAGGGCTGGACAGGAAGGAAGTGTGCATTCCAGGCTCACAGAGTTGTACAGCTATGTGGGTGACCCTTCTCCCTCCCTCTCCCCAAGGCGTCCCCTGGGCCAAACACCAGAAATAGAAACCACCATTCTTAGGAGGCTCGCCATACACACACCCTGGGGAAAGAAGACAGATACCCGTGTTCAGTGAACCCACGATCCTACGCAGCTTTCTTGTCTTTCAGAAATGACCAGAAGAGGAGAACGTGTCATTTCCTTGCCCAGGCTGGGCAGCTGAGCATTTCCGCTTGAGCAGGCTTTCTAAGCAACACAGCAGAAGTAACCACCCTGCCCCCACTCTGGAGGGTGTCAAGTCCAGCCCTCCATTGAGAAAATCTCTCTGGCCCCTGTGCACATAGTGACACCAGGAAGAGATAGTGCAGGTGATGGATGGAAGCAAGGGATTGGGAGGCAAGAAAATACTCTGAGGGACTCAAGCAGCATGTGAAGAGAACAATTGTTATTAGATAAGGTTGATTTCAACCCATATTGACCCCATGTGACCAGGGGCAGGCTGGGCAATGAGTAAGGTAAGCATGGACGCACTGTGCTTATGCACTGGTCTACAGACAGAGTGCCCCTTGGAAGCAAAGGTGACAAAGCTTTGTCTCTCATACTTGGGCATATTGCTAGGAGAGGCTATTCCTTGGGGAGGGACTTCGTGCTTGGAAAGACTGACGCAGTGTCTGGGCTCCAGTGTGTCAGGAAGTGTGAGGATGGCACTGGATAAGACAGACTTCAGATCTGTTGTTCACAGGACAGCACCCAGCAACACCAGGGAATAATCTCATATCTTTTTACCATCTCAAAGAATCTGCTTTGAGGTTTCCCTGGCGTCCAACACCCCCCTCCCCACCGCTCACCCCAGCACCTTCCTGCAGAACTAAAGTCTCTTTTCAAATTGACCGTCCCTGATAGGGGTTGCCTTGTTTAGATTTACCAAGTAATCTGTGCCTGCATGTGACAGAATAGGACTACCTGACAAAGTTTTCAGTCTGTAATCTCTATGGCAGCAACTTACCATGTTTTATCCTTTAGAATAGCTGGGTAGGTTTGAACCCCTTGACTTGTGGTGTTAACTAATTAGATTTTAACAGGGTGTCATCAAGGGTCCTGTGGGAGAGTGTGAGGAGAAACCCAAGAGCTCCCCCCGTTCTCCAGGTCAGGGCTGCTCTGTTGCCCCAAATACCCATCCCTACTGAGTCAGGAATCCTGGGGGTGAGGCCAAGCTAAGTCCCTTAACAAGCCTGCCTGTTGATTCTGAAGACTTCAAGTTTGGAAAACACTGGTCCTACCAGAAAAGCCATGGTGGCACATTAGGTGATGCTCTCAGCTGCAAACGAAAAGGTCAGCAGTTCTAACCTATTAACCGTTCTGCGGGGAGAAATTAAGCACTCTGCGCCTGTAAGGAGTTTCAGTCTAGGAAAGTTTATAAGGCAGTTCTTCTTTGTCCTACTGGGTTCTAGGAGCCAACGTTGACTCCACAGTATTAGCTGTTGCATGGTTTGGGGCTCAGACAGATGAACTACAAATGGTTTCTGAAGGTAAGAGAAGCAGATCTGTCAGAGAACAGTTATTTGAGAAGCAGGCACTTTGCTGGAGGTGGAGGTGGAGGTGGAGCCCATGACAAGAAAACAACCTTGGAAATAGACATGAAAGGACAGAAAAGAATAGAATTCAAGACATAACTGTATTGTTGTGCTCATACTCCACTAATTTGTAGCACTGCTGTTATGGTTTGTTGTTATGTATGTACTGTTCAGTCAGAACAGAGCAAGGGACCACTGCATAGTTCAAAATTAGGAAGGGTGCATGTGGAACAGATCTTCTAGGAGGCTGGGTTCTCTGAGGAGAAATGTGGCATCAGGATTAGAGGAAGACTCATCAACAATTTGCATTATGCAGATGACCTTGCTTGCTGAAACTGAGGAGGACCTGAAGCACTTGCTATAGAAGGTCAAGGACTGCAATCTCCAATATGGATTGAAGTTCAACATCAAGAAGACAAAGATTCTCACCACAGGGCCAATTGGCAGCATTGTGATGGATGATGAAGAGATTGAGATTTTAAACAGCTTCAGTTTGTTTGGCCCCACAATCAACACTCTTGGCACCAGCAGCCAGGAAATGAAGACATACTGCATTGGAAAAGTCTGCTGTCAGAGATCTCTCCAGAGTACTAAAAAGCAATGATATCAGTCTGGAGATTTAAGGTGTGCCTGATACAGGCCATGGTCTTTGCAATCACTTGCTATGAATCAGAGAGCTGGACAATGACAAGGGATGATAGAAGGAGAATTGATGCCTTTGAGCTATGGTGCTGGAGAAGAGTGTTGGATATACAAGGACTGCTAGGAGAATAAACAGGTTCGTCCCAGAGGTAAGACCAGACTGCTTCTTGGAGGCAAGGATTATGAAGTTCGTCTGACATACTTTGGACATGTTGCAAGGAGAGACCAGTTCTTGGGAGAGAGATGTCATGCTTGGGAGGGTGGAGGGACAGCACAGGAGAGGAAGACCCTCAATGAGATGGATTGATTCAGTGACTGGAATAATGGTGATAGGTGTGACAGAGACAGGATAGAGCAGGGTTTAGGGCTGTTGTACATAGGGTGGCTATGAGTTGCAGGTGACTTGACAGCACATAACAACAACTGTTGAGTCAGAACTGATTCATAGCTGTCCATGCCAGGTTTTCACAGGCAGTAAACCACATGGAAAGGATTGCCCATCTTTCTCCTACAGAGCAGCTGGTGGGTTCAAACTATGTTCCTTTGGGTTAGCAGTGTGACTCCTAGCACTAAGCCAGGAGAGCTCCTTGTACAGCTCTTCTTGGAATTGTTTAATGACACAAATATATTTCCAGCATCATTTTCACAATAACTAATTTGTGTAATGTAAGCCCAGTTGTGTAAAATGTCCCCGCATATCAATCAATATAGGCAAACAAACCTTTGGAAAATAGGTCATCAAAATGTGAGCAATTATCAGTCCTGGTGTCAGCTCATTAGTATTTTTTATTTCACCTTCTATGTTATTTTTTTCCTTGTAATTTTCCCCATAATAAATTGTTTGCTGTTTTTACTTGCTGTCAAGTCAGAGCTGACCCTCCAGCAGGTTTTCAGAGGCAGTAAATCGTACAGGAGGAGATTGCCCATCTTTCTCCCACAGAAGAGCTGGTGAATTTGAACCTTTGGGTTGACAATGCAACTTCTTGGCCACCAGAGTTCCCTCAAATAATAAATACGTGTGTTTATAATTAAACATAAAGTTTAGATAAAGTGACAAGCTTGCTGCATCAAAATAATCTTTTAAGTAAATTCGTACAGCCCTCTGCAGAAGCTGGCTGTCCAAGTATGTGTGTCACACAGGCAATCAGCGCCCCTAATGCCTGTGCACACAGGGAGCGCTGGCTTCAGAACGTGAGGAGATTGCTAAACCCATGGGCCCCCTGCAAGAAAACGCAAGCCAGCTTTCACGTGATGGCCGGTGGACTGACCCAGTCCCTCCCCTTCGAGGGTGCAGGTGGCGGCCCCTCCCTGGTAATGGGAGTGTGTGTGTGTGTGTGTGTGTGTGTGTGTGTGTGTGTGTGTGCTGGGTGTTCTGAGTTCCCATCCATGCTTCCCACCCTCGGAGCAGGAGGCCCAGGGTGGCTGTTATCCACGCCCTGTCTTTCTCACAGGAAAAGGAGCGAAGCACAAAACTAAACAAAGCAAGCCAACATTGAAAGAAAGGGCCCTTAAGCCTAGAAAGGAAGAAAGGACAATGGGACGTGATGTCAGGGTCACTGAACAGCCAATGACTCAGCCCTTCTGCACCATCAACACCAGCTGCAGCCTGGGCCACCGCTCACAGCGCGCGCGCGCACACACACACACACACACGCACACGCACACACACACACGCACACGCACACGCACACGCACACGCACACGCGTGCGTGCCCACAGGCGCATGCGCACAAACACTGCATCTCAAGAGCTGCAGAGCGACAACTGGAGGCAGAATCAAGGATTTTTAAAGTTGCAGGGACCCTGGCAGAATGCACATGGAGACTAAATGAATTCCATTTTCTAACAGATCGCCCTTCTTGTCACTCAGGTCTCATTCTCTAAATCGGAGCTTGTTCCCACCTGCACACACACCTGCGACCCATCCTGACTCCCTCCCAGAGATGACGGGATTAAGTTGGTGAACGTGGAGGGTTTTAGTGTTGGCCTTTTAAAGAGCTGAGGGGAAATCCCCATCATCTGTAAATCACGGAAGCGACAGGAGACTACTTTTCACAGACTCCATATGGAGTGGGAATCTGTCTTCCTGGGTTTTAATTCAGGCAACAACTCTGTTTGCATATGCATCATCTTATTAAAAGAGACATGTTTCAATTCAGCCTTTACCACAATTCAGGAGTCTGTTGAAGCTTCCTCCCAGAAGCCTTTGCTGCCAAAGAGCTGCAGGATCAAGCTCTGGGAGTTCCAGGACCGCTAATCCATCACCTTCACACCGCGGACATGCACAGTCATGGGATGTAATCAAATGCAACTATTGTTATCACTAAAGGGTCCTTGAAAAATTAAGTCTGTGAGGTAACTCCTTCTTTCAATAGGTAAAAACTCTGTGGATTTCAGAATTATTCTTTTCATTCTGAGGTAATGGATCATTCTATGGATGTTTCAATCATAAAACAAAGTCTTATTTCAAATAAGGTATCTGGGTCTCATATTCAGAATATTAATAGTATAATAATCACATGCAAGGGCCAGCGGAGGAGGCTAAGACCCTCAATGAGATAGATTGACACAGTGGCTCTGATAGTGGGCTTGAGTATATCAGAGATGAAGAGGCTGACACAGGGTCAATTAGGGCTCAGATCCACTGTTCATAGGGTTGCTATGAGTCATAAGGAAGCACTGGTAACCTAGTGGCAAGAAGCTGCGCTGCAATCCCAAAGGCACGAGGGTCAAATCTGCCAGCTGCTCCTCAGGAGAAGGATGGGTAATCTCCTCCCGTGTGCTTAACTGCCTCTGAAAACCCGCTGGACAGGTCGACCCAGCTGTGGGTCGGTTCTGAGTCGATGGTACACAACAACAACTCATAGTGGATTCAATGACCATAACCACACAGTGAAGGCAACAACGGTGGACAGCACGATAGGGCAGGCTGTTGTTTAGATGGTGACCCTAAGTCATACCCAACACCTACCACCAACAATCAGGAGGCCACAAAAAGCTAGTAATGTAAAGGTTAGCAGTTAAGTCCAACCAAGGTAATCTCAGAAAAAAAGCCTGGTAATCAGGGCTTCCAAAACATCAGCCCCTGGGATCATGGTTCTGTGCTTATGCTGCAGAGTCCACACTAGGCCAGGTGGTTTTGACATTCATTCAAAAGTAATACTTCCAAGCAACAAATGCTGGCGAGGTTGTGGAGAAACTGGAACCCTGATTCACTGTTGGTGGGAGTGTAAAATGGTGCAACCCCTGTGGAAAGCAGT
>NW_006399964.1:2894826-2896014 GCF_000299155.1 Elephantulus edwardii | reverse complement strand
AAAAAAAAAAAGTAATACTTCATCATCTCGCCTGTATGGTCTAATTGACGGAGCAGAGATCAGAATGTGGCTCTGCTCCTGTTTGCCTCCCTCTGGACCCCGCAGATGGTTAAAGGACTCTCTCCTCTTCTTGTTGTTTTCAGTCTCTTTTCTGATTGCTGAGTTCAATGACACCATACTCACAGCTTGAAATTGACTGTGGTGAAACTTGATTCTGTTTGGTACTAACTCAATATACAATCACAACCTTGTCCATGACCTCCTCCATGCTTCAGCCCATTGTGGTGGTCACTTGTCAAACCAACTCTCCACTTTTCTAAGCTTTCAGAGACTAGCCCCTTTTTTATAACATGCCCAAAATATATGAGCAAAAGTATTAATATCTTTGCTTCTAAAGAACATTCTGGCTTCACTTCTTCCAAAGAAAATGTGTTTGTTCTTCCAGAACTCTGTGATACTCTTCCATCACCACAATTTAAAATTCGTCTGTGTCCCTTGTTTATTACCCAACTTTCTCTCGTATATGAAACAATTGAAAATACCATAACATGGATCAGGCATACACTATTCTTCAAGTGGACGTCCCTGCTCTGTAGCATTTCAAAGAGAGCAGATCTGCCCAGTGCAGGAAGTCATTGATTTCATGACAACATCTCCATGGAAGCAGCTGATTGTCAATCTCAGTAAAATGAGATCACTGACATCTTCGATCTTTTCTCTATTTGTTATGATGTTGTCCATGGGTTGAATGAAGATTTTTGTTTACTTGATGTTGAGAAGCGTTTCATACAAAAGTCGGTATTATATGATCTTAACTCCTCAAGTCCTCTTCATTGGCATATTGAATGCTGTGGGTGAGTCTTCCTGCAATATTTTTTTAAATATCCATACCCTTGTTTATTCCAGCAGTGTTTATAATAGCAAAGAGTTACAAACAACCCAAGTTCCCATCAATGGACAAATGGCTAAAGAAACTGTGGTCCATTCAACTAATGGCGTATTATGTACACATTACTGAAAACCTACCAAAAATTAACAAGATACTGCACAGCATGGATGAAATCAGAGCAAGTTAAGCTGAGTCACATAAGTTGGTCACAAATTGCCAATTAATAAGATCACGAATATAAAAAACTAGGAAACAATTTACACCTAGAAAGTATCAATCTCATGCACACCCATGTTTAT
>NW_006399964.1:2883479-2885310 GCF_000299155.1 Elephantulus edwardii | reverse complement strand
TTTTTGCCAATGCCTTGAATACAGCTTCCACCTCCTCTTCCGTTACCATTGGCTCCTGTTCGTATGGTACTTCCTGAAATTTTTCAGTGTCAGTCAGTTCTTTTAGGCACAGAAGAGTAATAACTTTATTCTCCTTCCCATCACATCTTCCCCAGACAAAACAGAAATGAAAACCCTTGTTGTCAAGGCCATCTCCGTTCTTTAAGACAGAGTACAACATCCCATAGGATTTTCAAGGTTGTGAATCTTTAGATAAGCCATCTGCATGCGATTCTGCTCCCACAGAGCAGCTAGTGACTTTGAACCACAGACCTTTTGATTAGCAACAAGCTCCTGATGATTATATCAGCAGGGGTCCTCAATCTTCCAAAGCTGGTTATTAAATATTCACCAGCATACCACTGTGTGCAATTAGCATCGCAATAAATCTTGTTACATATTTCTCTGTCTGCCGGCTTAGTGTGGCATGCCTGGAAGACCCAGCCCCTATCAGAACATGACAGATGCAGACAGAAGAATGAGACCCTCAGTTCAGTTCGGAATGTCCCTGGAAGTGGCCTGCAATGGTGTCTGAAGGGCATTCTCAGGACCCGAAAAAGCACCTGTTTCTGGAAAAGTTATGTATTAAGAAGTAGGGGAGAGGAGTGAATGTGCACATCTCAGAGGAAGAATGTGGCTTGAGCGTCCTACAGAATCAGGACTGCCCATTTTCCAGCTTGGAGAAGGTCCATCTCTCACAGGATCTTCCTAATGCCCAAAGCCAGAAAAGATGACCCTGGAGGAGCAGGGAGGCTGTCCAACCCCGCAAGCAGTGTAACCTGTGGGGCCATGTGGTTTATTCAGTCCTCTGCACTGAATGCCAGCGCATTTGTAATTGGGAGGCAAATGTCACTACGTGAAGAGGAAAAGGGGGGGACGAAGGGGCCTTCAGCTTTCTAGGGCGCATGTGGGAACTAGCGAGGCCTGGAGGGCATTTGATGTCTGCTCCAAGTAGGTGTTCAGTCAAAGGTTTTGCTTGACTAACTCACCTTCCTTCTCCACAAAAAGTCAGACTCGGAGTGGGAGGCCAAGGCTGGCGTGTGCCCCAGCTCAGGGTGGAGAACCCATGCCTGAAGAGCAGTGGACACAGGGAAGCCAGGGACTAAACCATACCATGCTGTGGCCCTTCCCCAGTGACTGACAGGAAGTGACTGTGCTAGGGTGAGGGATTGGAGCCCCAAGAAATGGAGGGAATTGCCTCAGAAACACCCCCACCCCAAGAGGCCCTGCTGAGAATCCTCACAGCAGAAAAGCATGTGGAGTCCTCTCTGGTTTGTCTGTTTCTCCCTTACGTCCCTCAGCCATCATCTTGCTGTCCCTCAGTGGCTCGTGTGTCGCTGGGGAGCTACAAAGCAGTATTTCAAATACTGAACAGGTGGGCAGGCTGCTACAGAGTTGTAGAGGGAGGCAGACTGAGAAGCAGGGCTGACCACCACTCCTGAAATAACAGGCCTTCAAAGCCTCTCTGGACAACAAAAGAGCATTGGTGGATATAGTGCCCCATAGGCCAGAACCACTCAAATTGCAGTTCCTCCAAGTGGAGTCTACTGTCACACCACAGATGGATACAAGCATCACCCAATGAAAGGCCTTCATTTGCTGATGTGGCAATACTCAAAACGAGAAGAAACAGCTGCAAACATCCAGTAATTGGAACCTGGAATGTATGAAGTATGTTATTGTGTTGTTAGATGCTGTTGAGTCCAGAATGACTCATAGCGACCTTTTGAACAACAGATCTGAATTCTATCCTGTCCTGTGCCATTCTCACCATCTCGGATACACTTGAGCT
>NW_006399964.1:2870423-2882929 GCF_000299155.1 Elephantulus edwardii | reverse complement strand
TGGGGCTGTGAGGCAGACTGGAGTTGGGCTTCGGTGGGGCCAGCTTGCTGGGGTGGTGACTACAAGGAAGGTCTCTGTCCAAAGAGTCCTTCATCCCCTCTCACCCAGGAGGAGTCTGGGAGCCAGGGTTGGCGGTCTGCTTCCCACTTCTTCAGCATACCACAATCTACCTGACTCTGTTCCATTATCCCCAAATCCAGTTTCCTATTCTAGGTATATTCCTCCAGCAAGAGACAGCATGACCTGGTAGGGTCCCATTGTCCCTCACTGCCAACCACACCACATGTGTGTCCATTATCTCCCCATATTCCTCACTCTCAGCTTCATCATGAGCCACTGAATCTGGGAGGACAGGGCTGGACATCAGAGGAGGCCCCCACAGACCATGTAGGGAAAGAGATGAAAAGGTGGAGCTCAGCCCCGCTGGACAGGCAATATGTGTCCTACCAGTGGTTAGGGACCATCTCCCACGTGAGTCAAGAAGCTGAAGCTAAAACCCCTGCCAGGCTGACAGCCACAGAGAATGGCAGAGGGGCTGGCCTCACACAGACTGCCCTCTCCTTCGCAGTCTGTTAGTCCTGATTGTTATCATCAATCCCATTTTAAAGATATTTAACAGAAACAAAATTTATATATATATATGTTATTGTCAGCTGCTATCGAACAGATTCACAGAAACCTATGACTCACAGAACCCTATGAACAAATCTAAACTTTAAGCTGCCTCATCCTTACAATCTCTGCCATGTTCAAGTCCAGTGCTATTATGTCAGTCCACCCTGAAGATTTCCTGTCTTGCACTGTTCCTCTACGGACCCACGCATGCTTTTTCCCAAGGACTGGTCCCTCCTGACAACATGCCCAACGTAGAGGAGAAAAAGTTTGACCATCCTTGCCTCTAAGAAACACCGGGTTGCCTTTCTCAAAGACACACTTGTTTATTCCTTAGGGAGTTCACAGGCTATGCAGTGCTCTTCTCCAACAGGACAACTCAAAGCCATCTATTCTTTCGTTTACTTTATTCACTGTCCAAATTCCATTTGTATAGAAAACAACTTTGAATACCATGGCTTGGATCAGGCACATCTTAGTCTTTAGACTGATATCCTCATTCTTCAGCATTTTAAAGAGGCCCTTGAAAGAAAATTTTCCAAATGTGTTATGTGTTTTGATTGCTCTAATGCTGCATCCATGGCTACAGATTGTAGATCAAAGAAAAGAAACAACTGACAACTTTCACCTCTTACTCATCAAGATGTTGCTGTTGACAATGTGGTGAGGATTTCTGGTTTCTTTTTGGGTTTGGTTTTTTTTTTTAACACAAAGGAAATATTTTCCTCACATTTCCAAAATAAACTTGGGTTATGCTGGATTCAAAATAAAAAAAAAAGATCTATACTAAAGTCAGCTGTGAGTGCTGGGATCCATCCACATACAGACAAGGAAGTCCTAATAATACAACCATTACTCAGACATATACACCAATGCTGAGAGCCAAAGATGAAGAAATTAGTGATTTCTAACCACTTCAGCAGTTTCAAAGTGATCAAACATGCAATCAAGATACATTTGCAATAACTGGTGACTTGAATGAAAAAGTTGAAAACACAGCAGGACAGGTAGTTGGAAAATATAATCTCAGGGACAGAAATTAAGCTGAAGATTGCATAATAGAATTTTGTACAATGAATAAATCATTCATTGCAAATACTTTTTAAAAAACCCATAAATGGCAATTATTTACATGTACTTGACCTGATAGACTACACAAGAATCAAGACTGTGTACATTGGTGGAAACAGTCACTGAAGAAGCTCAATATTAGCAGTAAAAACAAGGCCAGAGTCTGAGTGTGGAGCAGACCTTCAATAACTCATATGCAAGTTCAGTTCAAATTGAAGTGGAAAAACTTAAAATAAGTCTACAAGAACAATATTTTGATCTTGCATGTATCCTAGCTGAATTTAAAAACCTTCTTAAGAACAAATTTGATTCATTGAATAGGTTTGATGCAGTGAATGCTAACGTCTGAAGAGCAGAGGAGTTGTGGAAGGACATCACCCATGAAAGAAGTAAAACGTCATTGCAAAGACAAGGAAGAAAGAGCAAACTTGATGTTGAAATAGACTGAAACCAAACAGAAAGAAATCAAACAGGGTGAAGGGATGCTGAGTTAAGAGAGCTGAGCACAAGATTTCAAAGGGCAGTTCATGAAGGTAAAGCTAAGTATTATAATGAAATGTGCAAGGAACTCGAGTTAGACAACCAAGAGAGGAGCGTGCTGGGCATTTCTCAAGCTGAAAGAACTGAAGAAGAAATTCAAGCCTCGAGTTGCAATACTGAAGGACCCAATGGGCAAAATTCAGAGTGACACAGGAAGTATCAAAAGAATATGGAAGGAATACACAGAGTCGCTGCACCAAAACTAATTAATTGCCATACTAGGAAGTAGCATATGAGCAAGAACTAATAGTTCTTTTTCTTTTTTTCCCCAGTTTCCAAGGGTGTTATTGGTAGATGTGCTTTAGAAAAGGATCCTCAATCCTCCCAGTTCCAAGCCTGGAATGAAGAACCATGTATAGGGGCACATGAAGCAGCCTCAAACCAGCAGGACGCTGCTGTCATCCACCTCTTACTCATAGATCCAGTCATGGGCACAAGGCTTGTAGTCAACCAATTCCTCTGGCTTAAACAGTATCCTTCATACACAAGTAAGAGCTTTCTAAAGATTTTTTTTAAACAGCTAGAACACTACATCAACAGGGAACTGCCAGAAATTCAAGTCAGATTCTGAAGAAGCCATGGCACTAGGGGTGTCATTGGTGATGTCAGGTGCATCTTGGAAGAAAACAGAGAATACCAGAAAGATCTTTATGTTTTATGCACTATGCAAAGGTGCTTGAGTGTGTGCATCATGAAAAATTATAGTTGACATTGAGAAGAATGGGTATCCCAGAACACTTAATTGTGCTCATGTGAAATCTCAAGATAGACCAAGACATAGTTGTCTGAACAGAACAAGAGAAAACACCGTGTGGTTTAAAATAAGAAAAAGTGTGTGTCAGGGATGTATCCTTTTTTCGTACCTATTAAATCTATAAGCTGAGCAAATGATTCAAGAAGCTGAATTTTATGAGGAAGAATTTGGCATCAGGATCAGAGGAAGACTCATCAACAACCTACTCTGTGCACATGACACAAACTTGCTTGTAGAAAATTAAGATTTAAAGCACTTACTGCAGAAGAGCAAACACTACAGCCTTTACTATGGATTACATTTCAACATTAAGAAAACAAAAATTCCAGGGGTTGGGGAGATTAATCATGGGGTTGTACAATTTCATGGGGGAGGTGAGGGGAAATTGGAAGAATCTATTCTCAAAATCAATGTATTCAAATTTTGTAAATAAAGTAGTATTTTAAAAAAAACACCTGAGCTATTGTGAGGAAATGGGAAAGATCTGGTTCAATAGTGATTAATTTTATAAACACAATGAATAGGAATGATTGTATAAAACACAACTTGAATGAGGGATACAGTGTATGTGAACTTTGTATGTAAACCAATAGAAAATAAAAGTAAAAAAAAAATCGTCACCACTGGATCAATAAGCAAGCAACATTACGATAGAAAGAGAAAAGCATGAAGTTGTCAAGGATTTCATTTTACTCAGATCCACTATCAATATTCATGGTAGCTGCAGTCAAGAAATCAAAAGATGTGCTGCACTGGAGAAATCTGCAGTCAAGGACTTCTTTAAAGTGCTCAAGAGCAAGGATGTCAGTTTAAAGACTAAAGTACACCTGATCCAAACCATGGCATTTTAATTGCTTTCTAGGTATCTGAAAATTGAACGATGAATAAGGAAGATCCCAGAAGAATCAGCACCTTTGAATTGTGGCTTTAGTGAAGAGTGGGATTCCAAAGAACAAAAAAAAAAAAAATGTCTTGAAAGGAGTACTTTCCCTCACTTAATTTGGACATATTTTCAGGAAGAGCCAGTCCTTAGAGAGAGACATCATGCTGGAAAATGTAGAGGGTCACAGAAAGAAAGGAAACCCTCAAGGTGATGGATGGACACTGAGACTGTCACAATGAGCCTGAGCAGGGCAGAGGTCACAAGGATGCTGCAGGACAGGGCAAGGTCTAGATCTGGTCACTAAAAGTCACAGTCACCTAACGACATCAACATATGAATAATCCTAGACTCTATGTTTCCTGAAACTAAGTCTAAGTGGATTCCTATCTGTTTCTGCTGGCTATGTACAACCCTGTTAGTTTCTATTTGTTCCAATGTCTGTTGGACACCAAGCCAACTTGCCATTCTCAAAGTGTTCACATTTCCATGAAATTCTCTTCGACTGGGATTTCTTTTGTTTTCAATGGACCCACAATCCCTGCTAGGGACACCGCGTGGCTCACTGCAGGGGACAGGAAGACGAAGACATTAGTGTCAAAGGGCAGCTGATTCTTAATACTGAGGAGGGACAGGGCCCAAGGCCACTGATTTCCTCTTTCATCCTATCATAAATTATGTGGAAGAGAAGTTGCCAAACACTTGCTGGGGTTTTTTTCTAAAATGCAAAGGTAGGAAAGTATAGATACAGGAGAGACTGGAGAAATTAAGCACCTGTATGAGTCACTTAAGGTCTGTTTGGGCAACATTCCTCTGGGGCCCATAAGGTTTGCATTTGTTTCTGGTTTTGGTGTTATCTTTGATGGCTTATTTGCTTGTTTGTTTTTAAAGAGGGGGAAACAAATTTTTTGTTGTTCTAAATCTGAGTATTGAGATTCAGATAGACTAGAATGACAGATTGGTCATCCGCTTCCAAAAAGCAGGCCTCTGAAAACCCTATGTACAACAGAACACACGTAGACTAACAGGGCAACTGAGTGGAGCTTTCAAGTATGGAAATGCAAAGGAAAAGGAACAGTTGTAAGCAGACACTAGTGATTGAAACATGGAATGTGAGAACCATGAATGTAAGAAAATTAGATATTGTTAAGGAAGAAGTGGAGTGAATGAATATTGACATACTAGGTATTACCTAGATGAGATGGACTGGCATGGGGCATTTTGAGTTGGATGATCTTATGATCTATTACTCCAGAGATTAAAAGGTGAAGAAAAATGGGGTGACTTTTATAGTTAAGAAACTCATTTCTAGGTCTATCTTGAAATATTGTGAGCCACAGGATAATATCCATACGCATGCAAGGAAGTCCAGTGAATACCACTATCATTCATATATATACACCAAAAACCAGAGCCAAAGAGAATATTTCTACCAACTTTTAAAGTCAGAGACTGATAAAACATGCAATCAAGATGAATTAATAGTAATTGGTGACTGGAATACAAAAGTTGGGAACAGAAGAAGGATCAGTAGTTGGAAAAAATGGACTCAGTGACAGAAATGAAGCTGGAGATAGAATGAATTTTGCACAATCAACAACTTATTCATTGCAAATACGTTTTGTAAGAAACATAAATGCAGGTTATACACATGGATTTCACCTGATGGTATGCGTAGGAATCAGATTGATTACATCTGTGGAGAGAACCGTGGGAGAACCTCAATATCATCTGTGAAAACTAGGCCAGCTGCTGACCAGCAACTACTCATATACAACTTCAAGTTGAAGCTGAGGAAAATGAAATCAAATCCACGGGATCCAAAATATGACCTTGAGTCTATCCCATCTGAATTTCAAAACCATCTCAGGAACAGGTTTGAAGCCTTTAACACCAATGATGAAAGACAAGATGAGTTATGGGAAGATAACAATAATAGCATCCATAAAGAGTGCAAAAGATCATTACAAAGACAGAGGAGGAAGAAAAGACCAAAATGGATGTCAGAAGAGACTCTGAATAGAGCACTGAGAAGCCAAAGCAGAGGGAAGAATTCAAGATATTAAAGACCTGAACAGAAGATTTCAAAAGGCAGCACGGGAAGACATAAGTAAACTATTACAATGAAATGTGCAAGGAGCTGGAGTCAGAAAGTCAAAAGGGCCAAACTCACTCAGCATTTCTTAAGCTCAAGGAACTGAAGAACAAACTCAAACCTTTAGTTGCTCTGGGTGCAGGCCCTGCTCTCCGGGGGGTGCAGCAGTGGACAGAGCCAGGCCCCACCTACCCCCTCTCCTCACTTCTCCCCCTTTCCCCCTGCCCAGTACCTCCTCCTGTTCTTCTACCAATGGCAGCAGTAGCCACAATCAGGCCATCCAGAAGTGGGTGCTCCTAAGGTCTTAACAGAATGTTCACACAGCATCAAAATCATAGAATGTACTGTGGGTATTAAGTGACCATCTGAGGCAGTCGAACTTGCCTGCAACGTTGGAGAAATGATGTTTGTTAAACTCAAATGTAGAAAACCATGATGCTGAAAGCTAAGCTAAGCTGTCTCAGAAAAACACCCAATGGCCATGTAAATATCCTTGAGCACACATTCCCCAGGCCTGGGAGTGGTATGAGTCCTCAAGGGAAGCACTCAGGTAAGGGCTTCCCGATGAACTGTAAGGTCCATGTTTTCAAGCCCCGGGTGCTGTGTTGGAAGAAACACGCATCGTGATCTAGTCACAGATGCCCACAGACACAGCTCTGCTCTCAAGACTCGGCCATGGTGAATTCCAGTCTACTTGATGGCATCTAATTTAGGATTTTGTTTCTGTTTGGGGTGGTGCTGTTTGGTTTTGCTTTGAGGAACCCTGGAACCCAAAGTACATAAATTGTTTCCAACTGTCTTGAAGTCTTAGGACAAAGGCCACGGGTCCAAACCTCCCTTGTTGGGATTGACAAGGACCTGAAGGTTCCACTTGGCCTCTCTGGGCTCATTTGAAAGGCATATGGAAAGAGGCTGTGCTTCTGCTCCCAGATTGTTCCATGTATTACTATACTACCACCTCATGGTGAGTGTTAAAGCACAAATATTACCTACTTCAGAAAGCTCTGATTCATCCACGTACTTTTGTCATATTGTTAGGAGAAGCTATTCCTTGGAAAGGAACATGATGCTTGGAACGGTGGAGGGACAGCGAAGGAGAAGAAGACCCTCAACCTGGTAGATTGACATAGTGACTGCAGCAATGGGCTGAGTGTGTCAGAAATGGTGAGGACGGCACAGGATCGGACAGGGTTCACATCTGTTGTTCATAGGGTTGCTATGAATCGTACCCTACTTGATGGCCCCTAACAATAACAATAACTCTGTTTCTGTCATGATTGTTGATAGCTGCTGTGGAGTTGAGTGCTCCTAATGACCCTAAGAAGGACAGCTCCGAACCCTGACCTAGCTGGAACCATCCACACCATCTCTGACACACTTAATCCCATTGCTCAGAGTTGGGTATTAATGCATCCCATTGAGGGCCTTCCTCTCTTTTGCTGATTCTCCACCTTTCCCAACATGACGTCTTTCCACACTGCATCTGGGGCGGGGGGATGGCCCCAAATTGAAGATCTCCGGTAGGAAAAAAGTGAAGTATTTAATTTGGGCATCTGGGGAGGTCGGGGTGGGGGGAAAGTGTATACATCATGTTGTTGTTGTTGTTGATTGCCATCAAGTCGAGTACGACTCATAGCGATTCTATGAACAAAAGACCTAATGCTTTTCCATAACTGTCGTCATTTCACCAAGTTCACAGAGTTTCCAGAGACATGTGGTTTAGGAAGTCATGCCACTCCTGCTTCCAAACCTGTTTTACAGCTGGGAGCTCCATCAAACACTGTCCACATTGGGAAGCCATTCTGGTATTTGATATCCCAATGGTCCAAGGTTCAGCATCACAGCAAACCCAGATTACCTCATACAGCACATTGACAAAGAGTGATGTGCAAAGTGAAAAAATGTTGCTCTGGATAAAACAGCATTAGATTCATTTAGCAGTGGTTAAGTGTCATCAAGTCGAATATGACTAAGTTTTGCATAAAAGATCTAAACTCTGATCTATGGAACAACATTTTTAACATAACTCTGTTCCATAATTACCATCATTTCTGTACAGTTATAGAGTTCAGAGAGTCTGCAGAGTTTAGAGAGTTTGTAGAGTTTCCAGAGGCATCTAGTTTTAGGAAGTGAATGTCACTCCTGCTTTCCAGCATAAACCAATCTGGAAGCTCATCCACACACTGTACATAATGGGTAAACATTATGGTATTTGACAAGACTATGGAACAGTGTGAAGCATCACAGCAACATCAAGTTGTTCAGTTCAGCGAATAGAAAAAATATTACTGTGCCATTCAAGGAAGAAGCCGGTTCTGTCCTGATTGTCAAGTGAAGTTTTGGGGGTCATGTTTCTTTGGGGTTGCGTTTGATGTGTATTATTGCTCTTTTCCCCCCAAAAGCAGGTGTCACTGAGCCCTGCCTAGGGTTTAAGTTCTCCCAAAGGCCTTGGCTTAAAACCGCACAGTTGCTGGGAGGGGCCTGCCAGCAGAGGTAGGCCTGGGAATGTGGCTTTTTGTAGCTTGTGGATGCTGGTCCAGATGGGAAAGTGGAGGGAAGTATACATCATAGGATAGAAAAATTTCCAAAACACTTCCCAAGTATGCAGTGGATGAGATTAAATAGTAGTTAAGCTTCCATGAAGATGGACATTTAATAGCAACAGAAAGATGTGGACAAGGCCATGCGTGAGTAATGAATTATCACTTACAGAGACGAGTCTAAAAGATTAAACCATAATCACACACAATAACTATCCTTGCTCTAAAAACCAAGTCCCAAGGCAAAAATCAAATTTTATTGCCATGGAAGATAAAAGATAGCAGATAACCAACCTTTCCTCCCTCTGCAACTGCTGTTCAAGATTTAAGATTATAGTGATTTATTTGCGATTTTCTTCCCAGCGTAAAATGTTGAAATGTGGCTTGCTTCAGGAAATTTACTGAGCAAGGAAAACAAAGCATGTCCCTCCCAGTCCTTACACAGCCTCCCTTCCCCAGATACACAGGACACATTTATCAGGAATTTTCCACTTCTTGACTAATTCTATTAATGTCGCCAGTAACTTGGATTTTCAATCTCATTAGAAGGATTCCTGAGATTCACCTGCCTGGTCCACAGTGCACGAAGGCTCGCGGAGAGCTCTCAGATGAGGACTTTGCACGGGGCAGAGAGGGGGTCAAACCGTCCCCGGCCATGGGAACAGCAAGCAGGATAGGTCTAGTGCTGTTGTTGTGTGCCGTCAAGTTGACTACAAGTCATAAGCAACCCTACACACAATAGCTCTGAACGCTGTCCTCTCCTCAGCCAGTCACTCCTCCAACACACCTGCTCCCATTATCTCAGTTACTGTGTCAATCCATCTCATCCAGGGTCTTCCTCTCCTGTGCTGTCCCTTCACCCTTCCAAGCATGATGTCCTCCAAGGACTGCCCCTCCTGGCCATGTGCACAAACTATGATACTGAGCTTCAAAATCCTCTCCGCCAAGGAACAGCCACCTGGTGTCACCCTCTCCAGTGTAAACCTATTTGTTCTCTTGGTTGTCTATGGTATGTTCAGTTCTCTTCTCCAGCACCACAACTTAAAGGCATCAATTCTTCTTCTGTCATCTTTGGTCATTGTCCGGCTTTCTGATGCATAGCAAGTAACTGTGATGACCATGGCCTGAATCAGGCATACCTTCGTCTCTAGACTGACACTGCTGCTCTTCAGCACTTTGGAGAGATCCATGACAGCAGCCTTTCCAAAAGCAATTTGTCTTTTGATTTCCTGCCTGATGGTACTGAAAGTGTTGATTGTGTAACCAAGCAAGCTGAAAGTGTTAACAACCTCAATCTCTTTTCCTTCTATCATTGTGCTGCCAATCAGCCCAGCAGTGAGAATATTGGTCTTCTTAATGCTAAGTTTCAATCCATCCTTGCATTTGCTGCAGGAGGTCCTCCTCAGTTTCACCAAGCAAGGCTATGTTATCTGCACAACGTCAGTTTTCTTATGACTCTTCCCCTAGTAGAATCAGGATATCCCGAAACATGGTTTTGATTGCCAGTCATTTTAACAGTCTAGACCTACAAGTTTAAGGGTGGTTTCCATCCTGGGGCATGGGTTGTTAGTAGTTGTGGTTAGGTTTTGTCCAGTCAAGTTTGACCCATAGTGACCAAATGAACAACAGTCTGAACCCTGTTTTATCCTGCATCATCCTCACACTTCCTGACACCCTAGAGCCCACTGCAGCAGTCACCGTGCCAGTCCACCTGGTTGAGAGTCTTCCTCTCTTTTGCCCAATCTCCACCTTTCCAAGCATGATGTCCCCCTCCAAGCAACATGCCCAAGCTGTGTGAGATGAAGCTTTGTCCATCTTTGCCTCCAGGGAGAACTTTCTACAAGACATATCTGTTTGACCTTTTGACAGTCCATGAGATATTCAGTACCCTCTTCTAACACTGTAACTCACAGACATCAATTCTACTTCTATCATCCTTATTCATTGTCCAGTGATTGGTTTGTTGTATTTGGGGAATACATATTTCTAAATAGTGCGGCACTTCCTGTCCATTTGCTATATTGAAGGAATTTGTGGATTGCTGTGACATTGAACACTATGCCACCAGTACACCAAATGCCTCACGGGTCATCCATGGTAGACAGGTTTTAGTAGATATTCCAGATTAAGGCAGGCTAGGAAGCAGGATTGGCCGTCTCCTACTTAAATAGCAGGCTTCTGAAAATCCAATGAACAGTAGTGGATCACAGAGAGTCATAGTATTAAAGGTAGAGCCCAGATTAGAAGCCAATCAAAATAAGGAAAAATAGACAAAATAGGACAAACTTCCTTTAATAATTGGAACCTGGGATCACCACAAAACTACAGAACGTGTCTTCTGGGCTGGGATTCACATTGATTGTCACTCCCCAGTACACTACCCCCAACCCCTCCTAACTTTGGGTGCAGAGTAGTGGAGATGGCATGCTGTTAATTTTTTGCCAGTTGCCACTGAACCTCTAACTCATAGTAAGCTCCTGTGTGTTAGGCTGATTTCTCAGTGGTAGATTTCCAGAACGTTCTTCTAAGGTGCCTCTGGATAAACCCACACTCTCACTTTACATTTAACAGCTGTGCGTGTTAACTATTTCTACATATGTTGTTATTGTTTACCATTGAGTCAAAACCAGCTCATAGCTGACCTTCCAGCAGATTTTTCAGAGGCTGTAAATCACATGGAAGGAGATTGTCCATCTTTCTCCCATAGAGCACCTGGTGGATTCGAATCATGAGCCTACTACTAAATATAAGCATACTTCAAATCACAGAGCTAGACAAAAACTACCACTTCTTTCTCCACTTGATTTTTTAATCACAGCACACGGATAAGATACATCCATCACAGCTTCTAAACGAAAGGATTCCACTTGAAAGTTGTTAGAAAGACCAGTTTGTAGGTCCTACCCTATCCCACTGGATGACCTAAGATCTGATGCCTGTACAGTACTGAAAATCCCATAGACTCTCAAAAGAACAAGCAGATATGTCTTGGAAGAAATGCAACCAGGGCTCTCCTTAGAGACAAGGATGGTGAGGCTTCATCTCACATACTTTGGCCATGTTGTCAAAAGGGGCCAGTCCTGGGAAAACCATGGAATGCTGGGGAAGGTGGAGGTTCAGCAAAGAAGACCCTCAACAAGATGATTAGACGCAGGTCTGCAACAATGGATTTGAGCATGTCAGAGGCTGTGGAGATGAGGCAGGGCAGGGCAAGTCTCTGATCTGTTGCTCAGTCACAAGTCACAGCAAACTCAACAGCACATAACAACTCTAAGCCTAGGGACCACAGATTCATTTAGGCAGGTTTTGTGGGTGATTCTGATAAACATGTAAGCTTGACAAATACTTCTCTAAATGAAAACCCTGAAGGAGTCTGCAGGGTTCATTGGTTGACAGATGACCAATGAAAATACAACCAAGTCTAGCTAAAAGGTGAAGCTCTAAAATGAACTCTTTCATCTCATTTCCTCAGCTTCACCAGCCCAGACTGCCACAGTGGTCAGATCTATCCACCTCATAGGGAGCTCTGGTAGCTTAGTGGTAAGGAACTGCGCTGTCAACCCAAAGGTACATGGTTTGAATCCACAAGTTGCTGTGTGGGAGAAAGATGAGCACTCTCATCCGTGTTATTTACAGCCTCTGAAAACCAACTGACCGGTCAGCTTTGAATAAGTTCTGATATAACAATAACAGCATTCACCTCATAGAGTCTCCTGGGTGATATAAATGAACATGCTCAGCTACTAAAGGAAAGGTTGAAGTTTCAAGTCTACCTAGAGGTGTCTGGAGAAATAACTAAAAAAAATTAAAAAAAATTAAAAAAAAATCAGCCAATGGAAATCTCTACGGAAATGGACACGTGGGGGCGTTGAGAGAGTCACTGACGGTTTTTCCAACACATGGGGGTTCAGTGAGAGAGTCACTCACAGTTTGGCCCCGCCACAAGGAGAGCTCTGAGAGTCACTCACGGTTCCACCCCGACATGTGGGGGCGCTGTGAGAGTCACGGTTCCTC
>NW_006399964.1:2855586-2870323 GCF_000299155.1 Elephantulus edwardii | reverse complement strand
GGGGGCGCTGCAAGAGGGTCACTCACGGTTCCTCCCCAACACGTGGGGGCGCTGCAAGAGGGTCACTCACGGTTCCTCCCCAACACGTGGGGGCGTTGCAAGAGGGTCACTCACGGTTCCGCCCCGACAAATGGGGGCGCTGTGAGAGTCACTCATGGTTCAGCCCCGCCACAAGGAGAGCTCTGAGAGTCACTCACGGTTCCACCCCGACATGTGGGGGCGCTGTGAGAGTCACTCACGGTTCCTCCCCAACACGTGGGGGCGCTGCAAGAGGGTCACTCACGGTTCCGCCCCGACACAGGGGGGCGCTGCGAGAGGGTCACTCACGGTTCCGCCCTGACACGCGGGGGTGCTGTGAGAGTCACTCAGGTGCTTGCTTTCTGTCCACAATATGTGCCTGGTTGTTGATCCTTCTCTGGGAACTGGAGCAAAGGCGGTTATTCACGATAGAGATAAGCAGAGAGGCCCCAGAGGCCCCGTGTCTCCTTACTTTGTTTCTTAAACTATGGGATCAGTGGTCATTTCCTAGTCCAGCAATGGTTGGCAGGCTGGGCGGGAGGAAGCGGGGCCTGGAGCTGTGCCGGATCAGCCCGGTGCTGGGAGGAGGAGCACTCAGGGCCAGGCCCGGACTGCAGCCGACCCGCAGGGGCAGACCCAGCGTGGCCTCCAAACGCCGCTCACACTGGTGCTGTCCTTCTCCTGATAAATAGAAAAGCTCCAGAAAGATAAAAACAATGCTGTAACTAAAACCCCTTTCCACCTCCTACAATGACTGTTAACACTATGTTCAATTAAAAAGCAATTGTTCAAAGTTGTGAATGGACTGTGTCGAGAGGTGAGGAGAGCAATAGGAATAGGAAGACACAATTGCAGTATTCTGAAATATTTTTTTTAAACAAAGGATGTTCTTGTTCTTTGATCAGGAAACATTTTTAATATAAGGTTTCCCCATGACTAAGAATAACTTGTCAGGTTGGAATTTACAAATAATAAAGAGCAGAAAAGTAGTCGAAGAGGAATTTTCCTTGGGAATAAACTCAACCTGCTTGGGGTATTTTGTATAATGTCCCCAGGAGAGCAGGAAAGCAATTAAGCAGGTCCATGAGAATCAAACTACATGGACCATTACACTCTAGGAAGGGGGCGTCGGAGGAAGGCTCATCAACAACCTGAATTGTAGAGATGATGCAACTTGGCTGACTAGACGCCAGGAGGACTTGAAACACTTGCTGAAGAAAATTAGAAACTCCAGTTTTCACTATGGATTATACCTCAAGGACAAGCAAGCAAAAAATCTTCACCATTGGGCTGAGAAGCAATTTCATGATAGGTGGGGTAAGGATGGAAATTGTCAGTGGTTTCCTCTTACTTGGACCACAATCAACATGCTTGGTAGTCAGATCAGGAGACTTATTGCATTGTGAAAGTCTGCTGTCAAGGACCCTCTCCAAAATATTTAAGGATAATGGTGTCAGTCTGCAAGACTAAGTTGCCTGACTCAGGCCATGGTCTCTTCAATCACTTGCTATGCATCTGAGAGCTGGACAAATTAATAAGGATGACAGAAGAAGGAATTTATGCTTTTGACCTGTGGTGTTGGAGAAGAGTACTGAATATCCCACGGACTGCCAAAAGAACAAACAGATATGTCTTGGGGAAAGTGCAGCCAGAATACTCCTTGGAGGCAAAGACGGTGTAGTTTCATCATCATACTTCGGGCATTTTGTTAGGAGGGGCTATTCTTTGGAGAGAAGCATCCTGCTTGGCAAGATAGTGTGTCATCAAAGGAAAGGAAGATCCTCAGCTAGATGGATTGACATGGTGACTGCAGCAATGGGCCCAAGTATGTCAGAAATTATGAAGATGGCCCAGGACAGGACATGGTTCAGATCTATGGTGGATAGGGTCACTAAGAGTCAGACTGGACTCAACAGCATTTGTTAACAACAACAAGAGGCTTTTCCAGTGGGATTATAGTTAAATGCTGGGAGACCTAGGAGAGAGAGCAGGGCACTCTCCACACCAACTGCCTTGAGGTAATGCAGGGAAGCAGTAAGACTATGTGGGGAAGTAATGCTCAGGGGCTACTAGGGACCCTACCCAGGCTGGGGAAAGTATCACGTGTCAAGGCTGAAGGGCTGGTTAGCAAAGAGGGTCAAGAAGTGTAAGGCTGAGCCAGCCAGCGAGCAGGTAGAAGGGGTTTCTGCTCTGATGCAGACAGTCTTGCAGGTGTTCTCTGGCTTGATGACAACCCCTGGTACCAGCCCCAGTCCACTAAGTCATCTTTGCTCCCCACACGCTGGGGAGGAGAACTGTGCTCCCTCGATCTTCCTGTGGCGGATTCTTCAGGACAGACCACCTCAACATTCTTCCAGGGCACCTCTCAAAAACCCATTGTTGTAAGACGGAACCGACTCCTCGCCACACTCCATTGGGCTTCTGAGGCTGGAAATCACACTGGAGGAGATCACCCATCTTTCTCCCTCAGGTCTAAAAGCAGATTTGAATTGCCAGAGAGGAGCAACCATGTCACCAGGCACCTCTGTTGTTCTTAGGTGCCTCAAGTATGACTCATCGCGACTCTATGGACAACAAATCTGAACCCTGTCTGATCCTGAGCCAACCTCATCATCTCTGACACACTGGAGCCCATTGCTGCAGTCACTGTGTCAATTTATCCTGTCAAAGGTCTTCCTTCTCTCATTTGCTCATCTTCCACCCATTCAAGCATGATGTCCCTTTTCAAGGAATAGCCTAACAATGTGCCCGAAGTATCTGAGGTTACACTTTGCTGTCCTTGCCTCTAAGGCTTGCATTATTTGGCTGCACTATCTCCAAGACGACTGTTGACTTTTTCAGCCATTCATTCAGGCACCTCTAGGGGGACTCAAACCTCCAACATTTTCATTAACAGTCAACTGTGCTAACACATTTGCACTACCCAGGGGACTCAATGGTAATATCCAGCCTCCCCAAAAGTATGTCACTTGTGACACTCAGGACCTATCTTCTGTTCTTGATAAGCACATTCCATCACCAAAAGGAAAAAAATACTGCCCCTTCCCTCAGAACCCTGTCTGCGAACCTCCTCCCTGATTAGACTAACCCATTTCACCTGCAGGCAAGACAGGAAAAAAGAAGGGAGAGAAGGAAGCCAATGTCTCAGAGAAAAAAACTCATCTATTTGTTTAACACCAACAAGCTACACCTCATCTACCCAGAGCAGAGCTTCCACCACACCAGCTACTCCAGTCAGGACCACAGGGGATGGGTTAGACAGAAAGGGAGGGAAATGTAGAACAGAACTCAATTTTTATAAAATTTCATCTTATTTATCTTGTTACTTTGGGGAATATACACAGCAAAACATATTCCTGTTCAACAATTTCTATGCGTAAAAAGATTACATTCTTTGAGATGTGTAGCTACTGTCCCCTAAGATCTCAATCTTATTAACTACTTACATTGTTCTTGTCACTTGATGTATTGATTCAGTGACTAGGGTAATGGGGGTAGATGTGTCAGAGACAATAATATTGGCACAGGATAAAGCACGGTTTAGGGCTGTTGTACATAGGGTCACTATGAGTCTCATGCACCTCCACAGCACATAACAACAACATAGTTCTTATAAGAGCATAACTATCAAGGTAGGCATTTTTTACCAGTGAAGCCAATCTATTGTTTGGTTTTAAGAAAACAAAAATCAAGAGATATTTTTAGCTTAAGGTTTAAAGGTTACCTCAGGGAAATTGTTTCAGGCATTCATCCAATAATGTTCAGGGCTCCCAGAAGTTAGAAGTCCATGAGAATTTGAAATGCTATTTCAAATTTCTCCCCTTTTGATTAGGATTCTTCTGAATTGCCAGAGAGGAGCAACCATGTCCTTAAAATGTCTAGAGTTAGTAGACCACCAAGACGAGAGAACTTCCTGAGACTTTCTCTCTGAGATCCTGTTTAAATTTTGCACTGAAACCATCCCCTGATGTCATCTTCGAGTGAAATCATAAACCAGTACACAAAGGATGTTGTCTGTGAGGATGAGACCAAACGGTCACCATTAGCTCTAAAGCAAAGATGATAAGGCAGGGGTATAGGGAACTAGAGTGCTGGCACAGAACAGCTAGAATAAAGGGAATGTTGGCACATTGTGGAAAATTAACTAATGTCACTGAAAAACTTGTGTAGAAATTTTCAAAAGTTAATTTACTGTGTACTCTTTCACATATTTTACCTTGAGTCTATCCCACCTAAATTTAAAACCATCACAGGAACAGATATGAGGCCTTGAACACTAATAAATGAAGACCAGACAAATAGGAGAATATCAAGAATATCATTCATGAAGAATGCAAAAGGTCATTACAAAGGCAAAGGAGGAAGACAAGATCGAGATGGATGTCAGAAGTGACTGAATATTGCACTAGAGTGCCGAGAAGCCAAAACAAAGGGAAGAAATTGTGAAGTTAAAGAGCTGAACAGAAATTTCAAAAGGCAGCTCAAGAAGACAAAGCAAAGTATGAAATGTGCTAAGAGCTGGACTCAGAAAAGCAAAAAGGACTAACTTGCTCAGCATTTCTTAAGCTGAGGGAATTGAAGAGTAAACTCAAGTCTTGAGCTGCAATACTTAAGGATTCTGTGGGCAGAATGTTGAATAATCCAGGAAGTATTAAAAGAAGATGGAAGGAGTACACAGAGACACTGTACCAAAGAGAATTGGTTGACATAGAAGAATTTCATGAAAAAGTGTATGATCAAGAAGCATTGGTGATGAAGGAGGAAGTTCAAGCTTCTCTGAAGGAATTGGCAAAAAAACAAGTCCCTAGGAATTGATGGAATAACAACTGACATATGCTGCCCTGGATGCACTCACCAAGTTGTGCCAAGAAACCTGGAGGACAACCACCTGACCAACTGACTGCAAGAGATCTATGTTTATTCCCATTCTAAATAAGAGTGACACAACATGGTGTGGAAACAAACTATCAAGCAATGTCACTAATATCATACACAAGAAAAATTATGCTGAAAATTATCCAAAAACGACTGGAACAGTATATCGACAGAGAAACAGTACCTCTCTACAGAGAGAAATACATGTTGAGTTTAGAAGAGGTCATGGCACTAGAAACATTATCTCCAATGTCATATAGATCTTGGCTGAAAGCAAAGAGTACCAGAAGAAGTCCATCTGTGTTTCATTGAATCTGCAAAGGCATTTGACTGTGTAGATCACAACAAATTATGACTAATCTTGAGAAGAATGGGGATCCCAGAATAGCTGATTATGCTCATGCGAAACCTATACTTGGACCAGGAAGCAGTCTTCAGAACAAAGCAAGGAAACAAATTTGGTTCAAAATTGAGAAAGAAGTGCATCAGGGATGCATCCTGTCTCCATACTTTTTCAATCTATATGAAGAATAGATAATTTGGGAGGCTGGACTTTATGAGGAGGAATCTGGCATCCAGATTGGAGGAAGACTCATCAACAACCAAAGTTATACAAATGACACAACCCTGCTTGCTGAAACTGAGGACCTGAAAGCACCTGTTGCAGAAGGTCAAGGACTATAGTCTTCAATATGGATTGAAGCTCAACATCAAGAAGGCAAAGATTCTCACCACTGGGCCAATTGGCAGCACCATATTAGATGGAGAAGACATTAAGGTTGTTAACAGTTATAGCTTGCTCCACAATCAACCCTCTTGGCACCAGCCATCATCAAATCAAATTGATGAATTGCACTGGGGAAGTCTGTTGTCAGGAACCTCTCCAAAGTGCTAAATAATAATAATTTCCGTCTAGGGACTAGGGTGCACCTGATCCAGGCCATGGTCTTCACAATTACTTGCTATGTATCAGAGAGCAGGACAGTAAGTATGACAGAAGAAGAATCAATGCCTTTGAGTTGTGGTGCTAAAGAAGAGTATTGAATACACCATGGACTGCCAAGAAAACAAACAGATCTGTCTTGGAAAGGGTGGAGCCAAATTTCTCCTTGGAGGATAGGATTTTGAAGTTCTGTCTCACATACTTTGGGCAAATGTCCAGGAGGTCTTTGGAGAAGGACATCATGCTTGCAGGAAGGAGGGACAGCACAGGAGAGGAAGATCCTGGATGAGATGGACTGACACAGTAACTGGGGCAATGGGGGTAGGTGTGTCAGAGTCAGTGAGACTGGCTCAGAATAGGTTAGGGTTCAGAGCTCTTGTATATTGGGTCACACTATGAGTTGTAGGCAACTTGATGGCACCTAACATCAACTCTTTAGTGTGTAAAGACTAGAGGAATCCTTTTTGTTCTACAAAAGAGTCAGAAGAGGGAAATTCTAGGTCAGATACCTACTCAGAACCTTCTTTCAGTGCACCTTTTGGTGAATCTGGTGTGCATGGGTGTCATGGCAGTTTTTGGATGTGAAGGACTACTCTGCCTCCAGGAGCCAGGCAAGCCAGGCTTGGCCTAAGGTTTAAGGCAGCAGGGGGCTTCAAGCCCAAAAGGGGAAGAGGGGAGAGAAGGCGGCCATGTTCTCCCAGGTTTGCTCCGCCCTCGGGCCAGTCTTTCATTGTTTTTGTTCAGACATTCCTCTAAGTCATATAGCCCTGGTGTATAAGTTGCCGTACAGCAGTCACTTGTGCTTGCTGTGAGGCTGAACACTGTGACACTGATGTGTCAAATGTGTTAATGATTGGCTACCCAATGTGGACAGAGAGTGGGGTGGAGCTTCCCGATTAAAACAAGCTTGGAAGGAGGAGTGGCATCCACTTCCATAATAGTTTGCCTCCGGAAACCCTATGAACCTGGAGAGAGGATGAAAGGCACCCAAGCGTCGAGGACTCTCCTTCATAGGGTCGCTATGAGTGACCTGCAACTTGACGGCACTTAACAACAACAACATTTGTGAATCTTATATTATTGTTGTGTGTGCAATCAAATTGGAATCAACTCACAGCAGACCCTCCAGCAGGTTTTCAAAGGCGGTAAATTGCCTGGGAGGCAATTGCTCATCTTCCTCCCACAGAGCAGCAGGTAGACTCAAACTGTGTGCCTTTGGGTTGGCAGTGCAACTTCTTACCACTAGGCCACCAGACTCACTGGAGAATTCAGTAAAGCTGAGTATGCAGCTCATCTGGGCATTCCTAACTAACCTTCCCCCCGCAACACACACACACCCTAGGCACCCAGAGCTGAGTTCTAACCACACCTGCCTCCTGCAGACAGAGCTCTGCTGACTGGAGCCGCACCTCTCGTATGCCCTGTGTGCCACAGTGCTATCACAGTGCATTACAGGGACCAGGCCACCTGGCCACCCCTGGCCCCAACACCACCAAGGCCGACTTCCTGGATTCTTGAGAGCTCTTTTAGAGCAGTGACAGCCAGCCCACTGCTGCCAAAGCACACTGCTCAGGGTGCCTGCAGAAGCACTCAGCTCATTCAAGGCTAATTACAGGGAAATGGATTTTTCATCTGTTTTCCCGTGAAAGAAATCTTTGGGGGTTGGGAAAAACAGAGCGAGAATGTGGAACACACATCTATCTGGCTGCATGTGTACATAGTTCTTGCCTCAATCAGAAATTCACTCTTTCTGGTAATAAACAATTTTTTCCAACAGCTCCTCTGGCAAGAAGCTGCACCATAGTCTCAACGGATTGCAGTTTGAACCCACCAGCTGCTCCATGAAAGAAGGATGGGCAGTCTCTTTCCATGCAATTAACTGCCTCTGAAAACCCACTAGAAAGTCAGCTATGGATTGGTTCCAACTCTATGGAACACAACAACAACAACTATATGGATTAGCACAGTAACTACAGCAGTGGGCTCAAGTGTGTTTGAGATGGTGAAGATGGCACAGGTTAGGACCGGGTCCAGATATGAACAACTTCATAGGGCCTCTATGAGCCATACTCTCTTCAGTGATACCTAACAACAAGAAGTAGAAGTAAAGCTCTATGCTAATTTTTTAACACACCCCCCCCCCTGCAGTTTACACTCCACAGCTTGGAAGTCCCTGACTCACGCTCATGCTTTAGAGGAGAAAAATCTCATATACAAACAAGATCTGATTACATGCTCGATGCTAAAAGCGCCTTCCTTTTTTCAGCCAAGATTGATTACACACAATGTACCAGCCTCACATAGGAGCAGATAGTTTTGAGACTGCCAAGTCTAACTATAGTTGTACTTTTTAAAACATCAGAGAGAGAGAGAGAGAAAATAACCCCAACTTAAAAAAAAAAAACCCATGAGAGGTGAAATAAAGGAGCTCCCAGATATAAGCTCCTTAAAGACAGTGTTTATATCTTTTTGTATTACCCATTATTCCTTGTGTGTGTCCAACAAACTTGCAATAAACACTGTTCTCTAAAGAATTAATTTCCTGTTTCATTAATCACTAGGTAGTTTCAACCGAATTTTTTTTTTTGCCCTTTTCTACTCTGTTTCTATGACTGCTTGCTGAGAACCCATCAGTAGAGCAATGACTGCAAAATCAAGCAGCTGTCTGAGAACTCATTTCTTAAGTCAGAGTGGCCGTCAGCTGGACCAGAAGCCCATATGGGAACCAGAATCTAGCAAATACAGAAGGATGCTGAGTATGAAATTAGATCAAGTTGCAAAGTCACCTGCAACTCATAACAACCCTATGTATAATAGTTGTACACCCTGTTCCATCCTGTGCCAATCTTACTGTCTCCAACATACCTGCCTCTTATACCAGTCACTTAATCCATCTCATTGAGGGTCTTCATCTCTTATACTGTCCCTCCACCCTCCCAAGCATGACGTCCCTCTCCAAAGACTGCTCCCACCTTGTAACATGCCCAAAGTATGTCAGACGAAGCTTCAGAATCCTTGCCTCCACGGAGCAGCCTCGTCTCACCCTCTCTAGGACAAACCTGTTTGTTCTCCTATCAGTCCATGGTATATTCAATACAAGAGTATTGAAGAGTACACAGTATCACAGCTCAAAGGCATCAATTCTCCTATCATCCCTAGTCATTGTCCAGCTTTCTGATTCATTGCAAGTAATTGCAAAGACAATGGCCTGGATCAGGTGCACTTTAGTCTCCAGGCGGACATAATTGCTCTTCAGTACTTTGAGAAGTCTCTGACAGCAAACTTTCCCAATGCAATTTGTCTTTTAACTTCCTGGCTGCTTGGACCAAGAGTGTTGATTGTGGAGCCAAGCAAACGAAAGCTGTTAATAATCTCAATCTCCTCACCTTCCATCATGATGCTGCCAATTGGCCCAGTGGCGAGACTTTATTTTCTTGACATTGAGCCTCAATCCATACTGAAAGGTGCAGTCTTTGACCCTCCACAGCAAGTATTTCAGGTCCTCCTCAGTTTCAGCAAGCATGGTTGTATCATCTGCATAATGCAGATGAGTCTTCCTCCAATCCTGATATGAACATACATGAGTAGTTGATGGCCTGTTCCACAGTCAGCACCTGGCCTAGTTTTCACTGGTGATTTTGAGCTTCTCCAAGAATTCTTTCCACAGACATAATAGATATGATGATATATTCTTTAGTATGTTGTTCCAGGCCCGAGCTGTTAGGTAAGGGTCTGGCAGGTACTTTGTGCGCCCCCTAGGGCCCCATCCCCTGCGGGCCCTTTCTGTAAGTTGTGTGGACAGAAAGTCCCTAGGAAAGGATTGCTCCAGACTCAGGCTTGTGCCACGACACTTCTACCATGTCCGACAGTGATCTGGGTGAAGCCCAAGGCCGCCTCTCTGGCGGCAAGAGGAAGCGGAGAGGGAACCCGCCCAAGGAGTCGGTGAAGATCCTCCTCCAGGTTCTGGCTGTACTCTCTAAGCCTCAGGGCAGACCAGCCTGTTCATAAGTGGTTCACCAACACCCCAGGTCTCTTCTTCCAGGCATGATTCAGAAGGATGGCAGAGACACCAAGCAGGTTACCATCTCCACCACCATGAAGCTAAGGCCTCAGACGTGACCCTTCCCTGGATCACCAACCCTTCCACCACAGTGGTCTCTGTACCAACCCCACCAAGTGCTCTCCTGTCTGTGTACTCCATGCCGCAGCACCCCAACCTGGGGGAGAAGCTCACAGCCCCCAAGTCCTTGGTAACCCCTGGTAACACACTCACCCTGCTCACGAGGGCAGAGGCTGGAAGCCCCACCGGTGGACTCTTCAACATGCCACCATCCACCCCCCCACCCCAGCACAGGACAAGGTGGACTTCAGCAACTTCCAGGGGTCGGTAGAGGCAGCATAGGGCTGCTGAGAGGGCTTCAGGAGCAGTAGGGCCCTCCGCACACTTGCTGCGCACTCCCATATTCCAGGTCTCAGAAAAAAAATGATATATTGTTGTTAAGTGCCATCAAGTCGTACGTGACTCATAGCGATCCTATGAACAAAAGTTCTTCCGGAGGTAAGCTATTTACAGAAGTGGATGTCACTCCTGCTTCCAAGCTTGTTTTACCTGGAGAGCACCACCAAACTCTGTCCACCGTGGGTAACCATTAGCGCATTTAACACATCAGTGTCACAGTTCAGCTTCACAGAGACCACAAGTTACCTCTGTATGGCAAGTGGACACACCAGGGCTATACGACCGAGAAGAATATTTGAACAAAAACAATAAAAAACAGGCCCGAGGGCCGCGGATTAGAGTCACCCATCTTTGGCTTGGTAGCATTGCTTTCGGTTCACTAGGCCAACTGGTCTCTCTCTGTGTTGTTAAGTGCTGTCAAGTCATATGTGACTCATAGCGACCCTATGAACGAAAGTCCTCGACACTTGTGTAACTTTCATCTTTTCTCCAGGTTCATAGGGTTTCCAGAGGCAAGCTATTTACGGAAGTGGATGCCACTCCTGCTTCCAAATAATATTTATTACATAATTATAAATATTGTTGTTGTTGTTATGTGCCATTGAATCACCTGCAACTTATAGTGACCTTATGTACAATAGCTCTTGAACTCTGCCCTATTCTGAGCCAATCTCACTGACTCAGACACCAAATCTCGTTGCCACAGTTACCATGTCAAGCCATCTCATCCAGGGTCTTCCTCTCCTGCACTGTCCCTCCACCCTTCCAAGCATGAAGTCTTTCTCTGGTCACTTCTAGCTGTTGTTAACCGGAGGCAGGATGAAAATAAGAACACAAGGTAATGAATTCTGAAAAAGAAGAATGCTAAGACGGAAGTCCCTCCACAGCTTAGGACTGTGAAAGGCATCTTTCTTATGGTTTTTCTTTTGTTTAAACCAACAATTAAAAAAAAAAATCCTATCTTGTGAGGCTCTATTTTCCTTATATGTAAGTATTGCCAACACAGCAATGGGTAAGCTTAATTCTTCAACGCGAGCAGGATGATTCAGGAATGGTATCCTCACCAGTGGGAGGCTGGGCAGAAACTCCTGTTTGCAGAGGGCATCCAGTATCTCCTCCGGGGAAACTGGGCGGAGTTTTCTGTTTGCAGTGGGTGCCCAGTCCAGCCTGGAATCCCAGCTGCAGCCCAGCTATCACTATGCCAAGCTGTCCTTATCTGGCCGCATGCCCTAAGTATGTGAGAAGGACCTTCAAAATCCTTTCCTTCTGGAGAAAAGTGGTTTCACCCTCTCCAAGGCAGACCTATTTGTCTTCTTGTTCAATATTCTTCTCCAGCACTACAACTCAAAGACATCAATTCTTCTTCTGTAATCCTTAGTCATTGTCCAGCTCTCTGATGCAAGTAACTGTGAAGACCATGGCCTGGATGAGGTGTACCTTAGTCTCTAGACTAACATTGTTACTGAACGCAAGGGGTTCTTTCCGTAGTTAATTGCCAATAAGACAAACAGATTGCAATATCCATAAGCACTTTATTACAGATCTGTGGAGGACAGCGGGTCAGCCTCAAAGACGGCCTCCCGGACTGGAGAGGTCACCAGGCTTTTATACTAAAATAAAATAATTTCTATATCTGAAATAAAATCATTCACACCCAGATACTCCCTTTCCCGGCAAAAAGACAGATTAAGTTACAATTTACATATGATTGGGATAAACAACTTCAAAGAGATAATAACTAATCTAGGAGCTGCATCTCCTCAGATAGATTAAAGAAAGGACACTAAGAATTCCAAGGTCAAGCAACTAGCCTTTCAGGCTGGAAAAAACTGATGCCAATTTTATAACTATAGTTCCATAACTGATACATACATAGAGAATTCTGAACTTATCAGTACCACTCCATCAACATCATTACTCTTCAGTAATGATAAATACATAATCATAAAGTTTAACTATAATAAAATAATATTAATAAATGGAATGACATGGTACTTTGGGTATCTGTTGAGAGAGCTATGTAAGGTCAGGTTAAAGACCATAGTTTTGGGAACCACTAGTTCTTTCTATAGGGAACTCTGGTGACCAAGTGATTAGGGAGCTGTGCTGCCAACCCAAAGACATTCTGTTCCAATTCATTAGTTGCTTTAAGAGAGAAAGATGTATACTCTCCTCCTGTGTATTTTACAACCTCTGAAAGCCCGCAGGAGGGTCACTATGAGTCGGCTCCAACTTGACAGCGGTGAGTTTCCTATTCTCCAATGAGCACGAAGCTATAAAGGATAAGGTTGTTGTTGTTGTTGTTGTTGTTGTGTACTGTCAAATCAGATCCAGCTGGTACAGGAGGAGATCGCCCCTCCTTCTCCAAAGGAGAATCTGGTGGATTTAAACTGTGCACCTTTGGGATTGTAGCGCAGCTTCTTGCCACTAGGCCAGCAGGACCCCTTCCCTTTCCTATTTTTAAACCCACACTTAAACTCCCCAGTCCCTTAGATGTATCTGAAAAGAGTTTGTTTAAAGTTCTGTACCAGGATGGAGCAGCTAGCACCAAGAAGAATCAACCTGCTTGGTTTCTTTGCCCCAGTGTTCTGTGAAAGGCTGGAGACAGAACAACTGAAACCCATGCAAAAACACAGCCGATAAAGACATCACCCTGAGGACTAAGGTGTGCCTGGCCTGTGCCATAGTATTTTTCAACTGTTTGCCATGCATCTGAAAGTGGGACAATACGTAAGAAAGACCTAAAAAGAGTTGATACTTTTAAAATTTTACGGTGTTGGCAAAGAATATTAAATATGCCATGGAAGGCTAGAAGAATAAACAAATTTGTCTTGGACAAAGAACAGCCGGATGCTCCTTAGAAGCCAGAATGGTGGAACATTTCTCACGCACTATGAACATGTTATCAGAAGAAGCCCGTCCCCGGAAGAACTTGACACTGGGTCAGGGGGAGGGTCAGCAAAAAAGAGGAAGACCGTCAACAAAAAGAGCGACACAGTGACGACAGCCACAGCTGGAAGGACGACACAGGGCGGGGAGTCTTCCCTGCTGTGGTGCACAGGATGAGTCAGCAGCCAACAAGGATGCAAGGCAGGTGCTTTCATATACAGCTGAGTCATAAAGCTCCTCTCTCAATTTCTGTTGCCTGTGCCTGCATCCTGGAAGAGGCAGTGCAGCATTTTGTCTGGTTGTCATATCTAAAGTAGAGCATGAAGTTTTGGGGATTATTTTTTTGTTTTATTTTTTAAGATTCTAAGGGCCATTTAGAGGATGGGGGGGGAGGATAATTCACTAAGGAAATATTCTTAAAGTGTTTTTATTCCATGCTCTTTTGTTATGTTGTTAAAGAAATTAAAGGTTTTTAAATCTTTTTTAAAAGTACCACCACTGATGAAAATTTTCACCACTGTTATAAAATTACTGAGTAAAGCCCGACCTTGGCCTTCACATGAGAAATTTAGTCATAGCCTGCTTTAGTCATATCCTCCACTGCGGCAGAGTTCAGGAAAGCTGGGGAAAGAGCTATTTTCTGGGAATTTGGACTAAGGGTGGGGCAGGATTGGGAATTTCCAGAGGGAGTCTGAACCACCAGTATGCTTTACATGACAGCAAAAATGGCCTGGCAACTTAGTTTTCATGTGCTGCCACCTCTTGGGAGACTTGAGAACTGCAGAGCTGTGAGGGAAGCCATTCTCTCCTGTATTTATTAAGAACTGCCACGTACGGTGTTGGCCCTTCACTTTGCTGTGCATGAGGTCCTTCCCCAAGGCTTGGCGTCACCTGATAACACATCCAAAATAAGTGAGAAGAGTCTCACTCTCCTTGCTCTGAAGGGGCATCCTGACTCTCTTCTGGCAGTCCACAGGATATTGAACATCCCAGCGCCACAGGTCAAAGGCGTCAATTTCTCTTTAGTCTATCGTTTTCATTTCCCAGCTTTTACATGCACATTAGGCATGGCTTCAGGTCAGACACACTTTGGACCTCAAAGCAACATCATGGCTTTTTAATAGAGGGCTCCTTTGCAAAAGATGTGCCCAAGGCAACACGTCCTGTGATGTCTTGATGAGCATTGCTTGTGAGTCCAAATAAAATTAAACTCTTGACAATGGCCAGTATTTCCTATTTACCATGATGTCGTCAATCCAGTTTAAGGGCTTTTGTTTTCTTAATGTTGAGGTGTAATGCATACTGAAAGCTTTAGTCGTTGATCTTCATCAGCAAGTGCTTCAGTTCCTCTTCACTTTCTGTAATAAAAGTCATGACATGTGTAGATTTCAGGTTGGTATGAGTCTTCCTGCAATCTTGGTGCCATGTTATTCTTCATATAGTCCAGCTGAAGGTCTGTGAAAACAAGATCCTTGACAGCAGACTTTCCCAGTGCAATGTCTTTTGATTTTTAATCCGTTAGACGAAATTGTTGACAACTTCAATCTTCATTT
>NW_006399964.1:2838894-2855486 GCF_000299155.1 Elephantulus edwardii | reverse complement strand
TATCTATCTATCTATCTATCTATCTATCTATCTATCTATCTATCTATCTATCTATCTATCTATCTACCATGATTTCCCTTGTTGGTCCAGAGGTGAGGATTTTTGTTTGTTTGCTATGGGAATGTAACCCATATTGAAGGCTGTAGTCTTCGATCTTCCACAGCAAGTGTATCAAGCCCTCTTCACTTTCTTCAAGTTAGGTTGTATTGTCTGCATTGTTGTTGATCAGTCTTCCTCCAAAACACAGTTAACAGGGCCAATTGGTAGCAGTACACAAGTCAGTTACAATTTCTAAGTGCTCACCTCTCCCTGTCCAGAGAAAAGAAGAGTGAGGAAAATCAAAGACCATAGAACTGATCCCCAGTTATATGATGGCTTCTCTGAAGCGAGGTGGTACCTGGCTCTCACCACTCACCTCTCTGAAAGGGATCACAATAGAAAGTCCCACATGGAGTGGGAGAAAACTGTGGAACAAAACTAAAGACTATTGGAAAACAAAACAACTCCCCAAGCCTAGTTTACCAGTTTGGTAAGAGTTTGCAACAGCAAACATCACCATTTAATTGCATGAGTGTGAGTTCATTGAGGAATGTATGTTACAGATTGCAAGCCTGTAAATTATCATTGTATTTCCAGAACCTAGGGTGCTGCTTGGCATATAGTAAATGCTGAACAACTATTTGTGGCATGGATTTTATTGGACATACTTTCAATGATTTACTCAGTATAGAAGTATACTCTCTACTGCATGGTTGAAATGGGCCAGTGTGTCTCCAGCAACTAGATGGGTTGCTTTAATCTTCTCGGGGGCATCTGTAGCGACATTTGCCTCTGAGCATTCCTGTAAGTCTAACATCACCTGTTCCATTCAAGATGACCAGAGTGTGTCACTGGCAAGGAGCTGTTGCCGCTGGTGTGAGGTGCTATTGAGCTGAGTATGACTCATAGCGACCCTATAAAAAACAGACCTGAACCCTTCCCTATCCTGTGCCAGTCATCATCTCTGACATTCTTGATCCCACTGTTACAGTCACTATAATCGGTCCATCTTGTTGAAGGTCTTCCTCTCCTTTACTAACCACCTTTCTAAGCATGATGTTCCTCTCTAAGAAATAGTCTCTCCAAGCAACATGTCCAAAGGATATGAGGTAAAGCTTCACCATCCTTGCCTCCAAGGAGCATTCTGGCGGCACTTTTTCCAAGATATATCTGTTGAGGACAGGGAAAGCTAATTATGCCTCAGTGGGATGAACAGAAGAGCAAGTCGATTGGATTTGCCTGGAAAGAATTCATTAATTCTGATGATCTTAGAATCTTTAAGTCCTAGGAATTTTCTCTAGGCTTCAGGGCTAATGGATGCTGTGCATATAATAGAGGACAGGTAGATAACTGCTTGAACATCATACACTAGTCCATAGGCTGATGGGATTAATTGAGCCATTCAACTTTACTGAGCGCCTGTCCTCCACCTATAACTGGCCTCTAGAGGGCACCTTCTGAGCAACTTGTCTTGCAAGAACTGACCAGCTTCCATGATCAATGGTGCTAGTTTGTTGTGCTGTTAAACAAGAGGTGCACGGTTCAAATCTGTTGGGGAGTGTTGGGAAGGAGGAGGAGGTCCCTGGCCTGGGAAGATCACCTAGCTCTGGATAAGGGCAAGCCTATCTGACCCGTTTCAGCCCTTAATACAGGACAGAGAAAGCTCTCCTGTGTTTGGCTGTGCTGGCTGAGAAAGCTCATCACCCGGGAAGACAGCTGCCACATCTGTTGAGCTGGGAATGCTCTGCACTGGGCTGAGGTTCTCCTGTTCAATCCACATACTCCACATCTACAAGTCCACTCCACCCTGTCTTCCTGTTTACTCGCCTGCATATAAGTGCACTGTAATCCCAAAAAAAGTTGAGTGGGCTCTGAATCGCTGCCAGAGAGGTGGATCTCCATCACACTTACCCCTGTCAGGGTGTTGCAGCTCCCTGCCAGCAAATGGACAGCGACACAAATCCACTAGCTGCTTCTTGAGAGCAAGCTGGGAAATCTTCTCCCATTAAGATTTCCAGTCTTGGAAACCTGACACTGGAATGCTGTCAGAAGCCACTGATGGCACTAGGCCTTTGGGTTTAACAGCTTGTGTGTCTAAGTGTGTTATGGATTACTGTTGTTGTTGTTGTTGTCAGGTGCCATCAGTCAACTATGGCTCATAGAGACCCTGTGAACAACAGTTCTGAACCATGCCCTATGCTGTGCCAATCCTTACCAGATCTGATACACTTGAGCCCATTGTTACAGGGTCCACGTCAATTTATCTCATTAAGAGTCTTCTCTTTTGGCGAGCTCTGGTGGCCTAGTGGCAGGAAACAGCACTGCAATCCCGGAGGTGCGCGGTTCACATCCACTGTATGCTCTGCTGGAGAAGGAGGAACAATCGCCTCCTGTACCAGTCAGATCCAATTTGACGGTACACACATTAAATACATACAAACATAAAAATTATCTTTAAAAAAAAAGAGTCTTCTCTTTCACTGACCCTCCTCCACCTTTCTAAGCATGATGTCCTTTACCAAGATCTGGCCCCTCCTAACATCATGCCCAGTTGATGTAAAATGCTGCTTCACCATCCTTTCCTCTAAGGAGCATCTTTGTTGAACCTTCTCCAAGACAGATTTGCTTGTTCTGTTGGCAACCGATGGGATATTCAGTACTCTTCTCCAACACCATATCTCAAAGGCATCAATTATTCTTCTGTCTTCATTAGTCATTGTGCAATTTTTGATGCATAGCAAGTCATTGAAAAGACTATGGATTTAATTATGGATTAGGATGAGTTAAAGAGTACCAGAGAGCAATGGTAAGGGGGCTGACCAGGCATGTAGTTGACAGAACTTGTAGAAACATAGGTATGAGGTAGTTTGTTGCTGTTTTAATTGTCTAACATCCACTTCCCCTTTGTAGGGGTTAAGATGACCAAGGCAAAATCTGCCTAGATTAAAAGAATGCAATCTAAAGAATGTAATCAGGGTAAACGAATACTGTTTTATGGATGTGTGTATACTTGCAAAATCTTAATTCTCCAAGGGAAGCTACCTTCTGGTATAGATGTGGTCTTGTAAACAAGAAAGATCAGCAAATAAGAAGAAACAGTAAGCAATATCTTGTGACTCTGTTCAGAATGCTTTTCTGTTTGTACAACTTCTCGAATAAAAGCTATGAGGACCAAAATAATTTTTTATTAAAAAGCGATGAAGACTAGAGTTCAAGAGGACACTTTTGGTGAGCCCTTCTCCCCTCACCTCATGACTAACTAAAATCTTGAGTAGTTTATTCCTTGGTGCTGCACTTTCCTGCTACTCAGAGAAGTGCAAAGCCCTTCACCAGAAAGGTCAAGCTTTGTTTGTAGTGTTAGCTCTCTCTCTCACTGTCTATCAGTAAATCAAGGTAAACCCCACATGCGGGACACATTCCCCCAGTCTAAGGTCACATGATGTGGGCTGAGCAATTCTGATTCTCTCCAAGACCCTCTCTGGATACTCCAGCACTACGGAGCTTTAACAGAAGGAGACATCAGCAGAAACAATCACACGGAGCACACCATCTCCTGAGCAACACTCAGGTAAAATAGCTGACTGGTTTCCATAGTCTGGATATGTGAAATGGTCTTGGTTCCCATTCCATGTCAAGGCTAAATCTCCATGCCCACTTGAGAGCCCATCACAAATGTGGTTTTTCCAGGACAACATTCCTCCATTGATTGCCCTGCAGACATGCTGATTCCTATGGTTTTTCCCCATGTGAGAAACTTGGCTGCATAATCTGAGGTATTGGGGCCATGTTTATACCTTCCCTATAGGAGGTGAGCAAATGGCTCTCCAGCCTCCTGTCTACTCTCTGAGACGCCTGACAGTCTTTCAACACATTCTCTTGTATCTCATTTGCTGAAGTTGGTCTCTGTTAGTTACAATAAAGGAATAGTGTCTTCTTGTTCATAATCTCCTTTTGTCACACTACCGATGGTAAGCAATGGTACGAAGACTTAGACAGTAGCTTCCAAAAGAGTGGTGACTGGGGTAGTCTACGGTAGAACCAATTGCCACCAAGTCAATTGTGACTTGAAAACCTCATGTGTATCCGAGTACAGCTGTGTTCCACAGGGCTTTCAGCAGCTGACTTTGAAAGTAGATAGCCAGACCTTTCTTAGGCAGATGGACTTGAACTAGATAGGAAGTCCCTCCACCTTTCTTAGGTAGATGGACTTTCTTAGGTATACAGGCTTGAGCATTCTGATCAGAAGGTAGACTCGGGTCTAAAACATGTTGTTGCTGTTAGATGATATTGTGTCTGCTCCAACTCACAGTGACCCTCTGTGCATCATCTTTGTAATCCTGCTGTAATAGAACCCAGGGCTACAATGTGTCCATCTCCTTGTTCCACTCAAGTGACTGCTCACTATGTACTAGACCAAAGACAAGTCAGGCTGCAGACAAAATGAAGGACATGACATATAAAGGGAAAATCCTTTTGAGAAAGAAGAGAGAAAGATAATTTCAAATTAGTCATCAGAAGAAACTCTGAAACTTGCTCTAGAATGTAGACACGCATAGTGAAAGGAGGAATAATAAAGGAAGAGAGCAGAACAGATGATTTCAAAGGGCTGTTCAACAAAACAACTATGAGATATCATCTCGTTCCAGCAACAATAACAAAGTTCAATAGGTCAGCAAACAACAAATACTGGCAAGAGAGTGGAGAGATTAGAACTCTTATTTGTTGCTGATGGGAAAGTAAAATGGCAGCCACTATGGAAGGTGGTATAGTGCTTTCCTAAAAAGCTTGAAATAGAAATACCTTTTGGCCCAGCAATTCCACTACTGGTGATATACCCTAGAGAAACCAGAGCCCCAGACAGATATGTACACACCCATGTTTATTGTTGCATTATTCACAATATCAAAGAGATGGGAGCAACCCAAGTACCCATCAACAAATGAATGGATAGGAAAAACTATGGTAGATTCACACAATGGAATATTATGCAACATTGAAAAACAATGAACTAGTAAAATATGACACAACATGGGGGATCATTGGAGAATATTATGCTGAATGAAGTGTCTCAGTCACAAAAGGACAAATACTACCTAACATCACTGTTATAAAATAGAACAGAGATTAGAGGGTTAAGAGAATGAGGAAAGAGTGGCTAGATAATGAACACTGCAATAAAACAGATGAGGGGAAGAATTGTCCAAAGCTGGAACAAGTAGAGTAGGCTAGAGGAGGAGAAAGGGTGGGAGTAGAGAAAATGTGCAACAATGGAAAAAAAGAAATATTTTATGAATATATTTTAAAAATATGAAAACTATATATTATAAAAACTAAAGAAAATATACCTGACTCAAGCCATGGTATTTTCCATTGGTTTGTATTCATCTGAAAGATGGGCATGAATGAGGAAGACCAAAGAAGAATTGATGCTTTTGAATTTTAGTGATGATGAAGAGTATTGAATATACCATGGACTTCCAGAAGAACAAAAGGTCTGTCTTGGAAGAAGTGCAACCAGAGTGCTCTTTAGATGCAAAGGTGGTAAAACTTCATCTCCCAGACTTTGTTTAAGTCCATCAGGACCTGGTTGGCAGGCCTTTGTATTTAAAAGTTGTTTGGGCCTCATGTTAATTGTGTTTGGAAAGAACATTCTTCTAAGTGGTACAGCACTGGTCTGTCAGCTTGCTGTGCTGAGGTAACTCGTGATTGCTGTGATGATGAAGGTTGTGCCCCTGGTGTGTCAAATGTCATAATGGTTACCGATGGTAGACAGTGTTTGGTAGAGCTCCCTGATTAAGATAGGCTTGGAAGCAGGTTTGGCATCCACTTCCTATGCAACGTGCCTTTGGAAAATCTATGAACATTAGAGAAACAATAATAGTTATAGAACAGGGTTCAGATTCTTTGTTCACAGAGTCATGCTAAACTCTACAGCACTTAGCTAACAACAACAACAACTGCATAACATTTTAGGCTTCTCAGTAACCCTATTTAAAATAATGAATGTCACCCTTTCTTTCTTAGTTCATCGATTCTAAAGCATTCTTCCCTGATTCTTTTTTACTTCACAAAATTTTATAAAAGCAAAAGGCTGATAACTTCACGGGGAAAAGTTTTTAATGCTATCCCCTAGACCCTGATATCTTCTGAAATGTCAACTTTCCCCCCATCTCCCAATTATGAATCGTCCTCATTTTGCCTCATAGGAGAAGAGAGGGAAAGTAGACATCAGGGCATCTAAAGCAAAAATGCTGACTAAGGCAGGCCAGTGGTATGTCTTCTGTTTTTACTGCCACAAGCTGTATTTATTCATGTCCTTCCAATTTGGTCGATGATAACAAGCACTTGTAAAGAATGTAAACTATGACATAGTAACTGTTTATGTGAACCAATTTTGTGAAATCCTTTCAGTTTGAGTGTTTTAAGTTTACCACATTTTGTTGATGTCTGACTTTCCACTTGCCTAGATTCCAGGAAAGATCTGTTTATGTAGTTTGTTGGGTTTTTTTGTTTGTTTGTTTTTTATTATTATTAAATTTTATTAGTTTTAATGAACATTTACAGGGATTTTCGGTTTTCATTCCTTCATTGCTGCACCATTCTCTCTACCCTCCTCCCCAGTTTGTTCTTCTTCCCCGCCATCCGAATGTCTGTTTTAATTGTCCAATTGCCACAGTGCTTGTCAAAGTCAGTTCTGATCAATCTCCTTTGTCAGTGTGTCCTTTGCCATTCCCTATCACTCCTCCCTGAAATAGACTTCACCCTGATTCATAAGGAAAAGGGAATGGCGTATTCTCTTAGCTACTTCCTGCTGAAAAGGGATGTTGTGGGTTTCAGGGTGAAGATCTTCTCTCACTACTCTAAAGGGCCCCTTTGGCAGTAGGAAACACATAGACTATTATGGAGATTGGTTTTGGAATTTAGATGCACTCTTATTGATTGTGCTTGGCCGTACATGTTCATATCCTTGAAGATGTATCATGGGGGTGTTGCAACCTAGAAGACACAAATTTAACTAACAAGTTATAAGTACATGAGTCAAAAATTATGGAAAAGTAAAAGAAAAGATTCTTTCATTGTTTTACAAACCCTCCCCCAGGTCCCCTCCACCATGTAGCCCTCGCTCTAGACTCCTGTGATGACAGAAATACCTAGTCACATATCTCTTTTAAACAGTTTTCTCCCTCCTCTGTTTCAGTGCAGTATAGATTATTGATGTAGTTTGTTTTAAAATGTGCCAAACAAGATCTTTAAAAGTAAAGTTGTATGTGGCAATTTAAGAAAATTCACTTTAGTGAGCTCTCGTGGCCTAGTGGCAAGAAGCTGCACTGTAATCCCAGAGGTGTGCGGTTCAAATCCACCAGATGCTTTGCTGGAGAAGGAGGAACTATCTCCTCCTGCACCAGTAAAATCTGATTTGACGGTACACACACACACACACACACACACACATACACACAAATCATAAAAATAAAATAAATTTAAATAAAGAAAATTCATTTTAGTTTATTTTTAAATCTTGAGATTGAGTTTTCTGAAAATGTATTAGATTTCTTTACTTTTTTAAAAAATTATTTACTTTTTAGTGAATAGAATAAATTTGTGAATTGGTCAGCATTTATTTAGAGTTAAAATTATTAATGTCTTTAAAAATCACAATTTTGGGCAAGCTCTGGTGGCCTAGCAACAAGAAGCTGCAGTGCAATCCCAGAGGTGCATGGTTCAAATCCACCAGATGCTCTGCTGAAGAAGGAAGGACAATCTCCTCCTGTACCAGTCAGATCCAATTTGACAGTACACATACTCACAAAATAATAAAACTTAAAAAATAATTTAAAAAATCACAATTCTGGTGATGGTAATTAAACGTTGTGGTAAAGAAAATAAGTGCTATTACATTTTTCTCATTTTTATTGTTAAACTTTTTAAAAAATAGTTTAAACTGATAAAGTTATCTGGAAAGAAAATGAAATACTGAAATCTATTAATATTATCAAGTCTCTTAAAAGATACAGGCTTCCGTTGAAATAGATGAGGGAAAGAACAGATTAGAGGTGATATATGATTGAATATTGTGGTTAGCACAGGAATCCAGAATTAAGGTTGCATAGAGAAGTGTACTCGTGGTGGGGGGTGGGGGGGGAAGGGATGGGGGAATTGTATACTAATGAAAGAATTTTTTTTCTTTCCTTTTTCTTTTCGGAGAGGGGAGTGAACTGGTGGGAAGGGGTGGGCAGGGAGAAAAGTGCGGCAATGAATGAAAGGAAATCCATAACCTCTGTAAATGTCTATTAAAATAAATAAAAAAAGAAAAAATGTAAAAATAAACAAATAGGAAAGTATCCAATCACATTCATAATTAAGGAAATGCATGTTAAATACGAACATTTTGCTACTGCTGAAAACTCACTGGAGGGTCAGCTCTGAGTCAGTTCTGACTCAAAGACACACAACAACTACATAATTATGTCCTGTATTGAGGTTGCTTGGTAGCCATATTTTCCATTCCATTAACTGAAAGTAGAGAAAATACATTTGCAGAGATAGTCCTGCTGGTTCTTCTTGCTTCTGAATATCCCAAAGTCCAGAAACCTAGCTGAGGTCTTTAGAGACCTCCCTTATCCAAAATCTTAAGATCAATTTCCCTTTTTATTGTCATTAAATTAGCTCAATGTGTTACTGGTACTTGCAATCAGAAAAACTCCAGATTGGAGCATATTCTTTGCCTCTGGACCCTGATGCAAAAATTGGTGTAGTGGTTGTAATTCTATTGTATCAGATAAAAATACAGTTTTACTTAGGATTAAAGGAAAAAAAAAAAAAGATACAGGCTTCCCTCCTCCCCCAGTCTGATTTCCAGAGCATTTTTGGTTTGACTTTATTGATTTTTCAAAAGTTTGTTTCTTGCTTTATAAGAAACATAAGGGATTTATGTTGGAAATGTTCACCTCCACATGTGTAACCTTGGGACTTGCTGGGAGCCAGGCTTGCACCACAAAATCCCCTACATGCTTTCATCTATAGGCAGAGCCCTCTGCTTCCCCTTCTTGCACCTCATAACTGCAGCCACTGTGGTTGTGACGGGTCAGAAACTACACTACAGCCATTGGGCTCATATGATTCTCAGGAGTGAGGATAGCAGAATTGGGTGGAGGGGTCTGCAGTGAGGGCTGTGAGGGTCCATCAGAGAACTTAGCAGTGCAACAGAACTGAAAAGAAATACACTGAAATGATAGTAGGTGACTTGGCTCAGTGGTAAGAAATTGCCCTGTCAATGCAAAGGTACACAGTTTGAATCCACCAGCTGCTCTGTGGAGAGAAAGACCGGAAATCATTCCCCCCACCCTCACCCTGCTCCTGTGTGATTTACAGCCTCTGAAAACCTGTGGGAAGGTCAGCTGTGGCTTGGTGGTACCCAGCAACATGGACAACAGAATTGTCGGAAGGGCTGGGAATCAGGCTGGAGGAGACGTAACTGAAACGAAGGGACTAGCTGTAGAATGAGTGTCCTAAGGACACCACAGCCCTGCTGCTGAGCACTGAACTGCAGGCAGTGGGTGGCACTGCTCACACAGCAATCCCTGCTGACACAACCCACACTCTGGAGGCCCAGCCGGGAAAGAGCCCTTTGCTTGTTATTTCAGTAACACAATTCCAACTCTGAGGTGGTGCTTCTGCTCGAGTCTGTAAGAAGTCTAACATGTCATCATCTAGCCTTATGTTTCCTCTTTTATCATCTGTCTTCTTCCATATGAAGGTTCTTGTACTCAAAGGTGAGGCGTGGCCAGCCCTCTGGAAAAGATGCCCTGGTGCCCGTTCTCAGCTGCTGAGCATGCTGCCTGCTGCCATCGCGGCTGCATCCCCCTGTCCTCCGCTGGCCCTCCACCGGAGAGCTGTCCTGCTGGGACAGCTTTTTCCTCAGGGAAGCTCTGGTGATGCCATCCATAGGGAGTTGCACTGCGGGCCCAAAGACCACATTTCTTAGGTCGTTTGAATCCACCAGTGACCCATTGGGAGAAAGATAGACAACCTCTTCCTGTGTGATTTTTCCTGAAAAACCAATGAAGAGCCAGCTAGGAGTTAGTTCCAACTCTAAGGCAGTGAGTGAGTGAGTGAGTGAGTGCTTTTCTCCAGGGGGATGGCATCTCAAAGCCTGGTAGCACCTAGGCCTCAATACAGACTGGGGCCCAGAGTCCTCCTCTGCTAAACTGTACCTGAGACCACACCATTTATCCTTCTTGGACTTCACCTGAGACCACATGCTTTCAAAGTACTGTCTCCCCACATTTATCTTGCTTGCTTTTCTTCCTTAAATGTTTTCCCTGAGAACATCTCCTCAATAAATCACCAGTACCAGGCACCCCATCTCGAGCTCTGCTTTTAGAGAACTTGGGCTCTGGCACACACTTTGCTGTCATCATCACCATCATTTCTCTCTTTCCATGCCACATTTTGTCTTGCCTTCTGTTTCTTGGACAAACTGGTCATCACAGGCAAGGGAAGCCAGGCAGAGAGGAAGCAGGGACCCATGGCTAAGCCAGAGACAGATAGAGATAGACCCTAACCCTAAAGTTAGCCCTTCTTGTTGTTGTTAGGTGCTGTTAGGATCACCTTGGTTGCACTTTGTCCAAAACATAACTGTTCTTTTGGCAGTCTATCTATGGCATATTCAGTCCCCTTCTCCAACGCCACAATTTGTCTTCTGTTATCCTAATTCATTGTCCAACTTTCAGACATATAGGAATTAATTTAAAAGACTCAGTATTTAAAGTGACATGATTGTTCCTTAGCACAATGAAGAGGTCCTTGACAAGAGATTTTCCCAGTGCAGCATGTCTTTTGATTTCTTGGCCACTGATACCGATGGTGTTGATTGTGGATCCAAGAAAAAGGAAATCATTGACAACTTCAATCTTTTCCCATCTATCATGATGTTGCCTATCAGCGTAGTGGTGAAAATTTCTGTCTTCTTAATATTGATATGTACTCTATATTGAAGGCTGTAGTCTGTGATGTTTTCCAGCAAGTATTTCAAGTTCTCCTCGCTTTCAGCAAGCAAGATGTGTCATCTGCATAATATATCCTATTAATGAATTTGCTTCCAATCCTGATGTCACATCCTCTTCATGAAGAAATATTTGGTGAGCATACAAATTGAATAATATGGAGAAAGGATAGAGCTCTATTGCACATCTTTCTTGATTTTTAAAACATACAATGAGTATTCCCTTACTTTGTTTAGTTAATAAAAAGTTTCTTATTCTAGGTATAGGTTTAACATAAGCATAATTAAGTGTGCAATTATATCAATATCATGTACAAGTATAATCTTGTTGAAGATTATTTAAAAATGGCCATAATAGTACATAAACTAGATTTAGAAGAGACTAAGACACAAGGACTATCATTGCTGGTGTTGGCTAGATATTGACTGAAAGCAGAGAATAGCAAAAGAATGTCTATTTTGTTTTATTGACTGTGCAATGACTGTGTATGTAACACATCAAGGTTCACATTGACTGTATGCATAACACATTAAGGCTCACATTGAGAATGCCTGCTATAGGAAATAGAAAACAAAGCTGTTTCTTCTACCCTAGGGTGTATCAAGAGGAGGGGCACCCAACTTGGGGCAGAGTTTCTGCTGGCCTTGGAGCTTCCTGCTGGAGCTTGCTGTTGTTGTGTCCCTGAATACCAACACAACACAAAGATGTTGTTTTGGTTAACTGACCTACAAGTGACCCTTGAGTGTGTTTTCAGAGGCAGTAAATCCCACTTAAAGAGACTGCCCATCTTCCCCCCCCCCCGACCCCGAGAGCTGCTGGTTGATTCTAACTGTGTACCTTTGCCCTGGCAACACTTACCACTAAGCCACCAGAGCTCCTTAGCCTGAGAGAACCCTAAGCTAGCCTGCCTAGCTAAAGGTAGTGTCTTTGCCAGTCCAGAGGACAGTGGTGGCAAGGAGCCCGGTGAGAGATGGCTCGCCTGAAAAGATAGCCACTGCCAATCTCATATACCTGTGACTGTGGAGTGTGTTGGATAAGAGTGTCCAGTAAAAGGGAAGGGCCCCAGTCAGATGGGTGTCCCCACTAGTTTGGGGATTGACTGTAGGCGAGGTGTGGCACATTCGACAGGCCCTGGGAGGAACTTCCAGCTCCAGATACAAGAACGACGTGGGCATAGTTTGAGGTAGAGCTGGATCTTGGAAGGATAGGGACACTGCTCACTACCTGGTAAGTAGTGGGTGGTGGACCCAAAGGGACAAGGGAGGAGACTGGACATTTTTAGCTGCATGGGAACCATTACTGCTGCCACTGCCATCCTGAGGTCTCACCATGTGAGCAGCTGTCTGGGATGGCCTCACTGCACTGCTAATGGTTCTGTGTTCTATTGCTCTCCTTATTCAATGTTTCAATTCATTATTTAGAAAGTGAAGTCTTTGTGATTGTTGAGGAGGCAATTTGTAAAATGTGGAGAATAGCAGGGGCCTGGGATGACCTCAAGATGTTTATTTACCTTTGGAGACTTGACTGAAGAAGGTGGCGTTAACTAGATATAGATGTAAAGATCCTGCAGCTTGCCCGGTCATAGTCTTGCTACTGGGTGATGAAAGCTAGTGATGGCACGCAGATCCCAAAGCACTTGTCTGCGTTCCACACACGTGCAAGCCCAGCTAATGACAGGAAGCTCAGACGGGGACCATTAGTCAGCAGTATCCCTTTCATTATGAAAGACTAAGCTCAGAACATAAACATTAATTCGTTAAATAGGGCTTTGTGGCTTCTTGCCACAGTTTAATTGCCTCATGAAACAACCAGAGAAGGAAATTATGCATGAGTTTCCCTAAAGGGACATTCATGAGCCTCCAGGCTGCATAGCTCATAACTACCATCATCACTATAACAACAGACATTTATGTGAGGCATGGCGCTTAGCATAAAGTAAGCCCGTGTGCCTCTGGGTGCTTGCCTTACACCCTAGAGTTTCTGAAATGATCTTTCTCCTCAAGTGTTAAGGGAAGTGGTGAAGCAGACACAATGACAACCAGTCTACTCAGTCTGATCACCTTTCCTACTGAGCCAAAGCTGTTTGATGTCCTGCCTCAGGCTGGAGGAGATTCAAGAAGAGAGCCAGAAGCATCTATCAGAGGGGTCAGAGAGGCAGGTGAAACTGGGTCTGCAGCAAAGGGATAATAAGCAGAGCTGGAAGGAGAGTAAGTGGATTTGGTAAGCTGGAGGTCTAAGGAGGAGAGAAGATGCTCGTGGTATGGAGAGAGCTGTGAAAGAAGATAGGACTTCCCCACAAAGTGTCCAACCTTGTAACTCTACTGATGCAGACTACCACACTGTTGTCCCTCAGAGAAGCTAGTGGGCTCCCTGCCAACCTAGCCATTAACAGCCATGTGTTAACCACTGCGCTCCTTCACCTGAATACTAGCAAAAAAGCAGCCACTGACTAGAGCAATGGCCCTACTTTTCATGGACTGTATTGGTGGAGAGTGGCAATAATGGGGGTGAGAATTTAAAGGTATGTTCCATTGATCTGTATCCATTCAATGGAAAAGCCTTTATTTATTTTTTTTTTTGGAAAAGCCTTTATTAAGTACCTATATGCACATAGAACAATAGGTGGCAATGCAAAATTGTCACATGAATAGAATAAACAAATCATTCTAGAACAGTGCATTCAGAAGCAGCTTTATTTATATACAATGAAGTGTTAGGTCTAATTAGAAGGATGACATATGCCATTTCTTTCTTAAATGATGATGCTGAAGTGGCAATTTCGCTGTGTAACAGTGCCCAATGAGGGAATTAAGCATGTACTCTTTGATGTTAAGAGTAATATGCATGGTCTTCAAGTAGCTAATTTTTCTTGGCCATTGGCCCAACTAGCAACAGAGCCTATGAATTTCAATGAATAATTAGATCAGAAGGCCCACTTTCATGGCTTTGTTTCTCAGCTATTTGCATTGAACTTTGGGGCACAGAGAGCTTTCTTTATTCACCAGATCCTGAGCTGTGAAGAAAATCAGACTATCAGTCTGAAGGACTAACAGATCACTCGAACTTCAGTCTCTACAACCCTGAGATCAGAACTAGATGGTGCCCCACCTCCCCTGCTACACCTCCTGGAAAGAAGCCACAATAAAAGGTCACTGTTTGAGGAGGAAAAGAATGTGCAAAAACCTCAGAATCACTAAAACAAACAAAACATGCTTACTAGTCATATAGAGACTAGTGGAGCCCCTGAGACTAATGGTCCCTTATAACACTTCAGACCTGGAACTGCAACCAGCCCAGATTCAACTTTCAGCCAAACAACAGACAGGCCTACAAGAAGGGAAGAAGTATAGTTGCAATGTGAAGAGTATAAACGATGTCCTGAAGCAAAATGGGTATAAATTAATGTTGGGAAAACCAATTTTCCCTGTAAACTTTTTCTCAAACACAATAAAAAGTTTAAAAAAAAAATCCTGAACTGGTGGACAGAAATGAAGGGGAGAAAATGTTGTTCTGCACAGCCACATAACTCTTGCCCAGCCGTATCACTTTGACTGGAAAGAAGTTGTCCTGTGGATTTGCGTATGCGACTCTCGGGTGGAATTCTGCACCTTGCCAATTTGTCTTTACATTTGCATATATGACACGCACCAGTGGGTGGGAGGAAAGCTCAGAAGACTGCTATCGAAAACATTATGTTGAAAGTACAAACTCCCCTTTTATGACACAGCAATTATAGAACCCTTGCTGAGCACAGCTAAAGGCACCCAGACCATAGGAAGAGGTCTTAGATTGGCAGAGTGGTTCACCCTCCAAACAGACTAATATTTCAGACAAAGATATGGTTCCCCTTTGGCCAACATGTTTACAATTGTTTCAGCAGCAAAGAGGAAGTATTACAATGTGATGAAGTTCCTCTACATGATGACATGGTAAACTGTGTGCAATCTGATCGGGAAGGTACATGACTATAAGTTCTTCAAAGAACTTCTTCAACTTCTGTTCTGATGAAAGAAAACCGGGGTTTTTTGATAGTGTGGTGTTTCAAAGAGGCCATTTGTGAAATATTTACTCTGATATACTTACAGAGACTGACTTGAGGTGAAGATGTTTCTTTTTTAAGGACAAAATTTTATTTAAAATGTCTAAACATAGTTATGAAAATTAATTTATAGTTGTTTAGAGCTCATGGATCAGAAATACTAGTTCTATCGGAATTTTTCCCCCCTGCTATAGAGAATACTTCACTGTTGGGGATGTTTATATTCAGAATTGCTCTGGGAGAACCAAGGACATTGAGCCTCTGCCTTTGTGTGAATTCCCTCAGAAACATGGGCACATTATAGGCCCAGGGACAGGCTCAGTAGAGTAAGTCCTAAAAGATGGCTTTTTGTGCATCTTTAGAATAAAGACATCCATCTTCAACATTTAAATACTACCTTCTGAAGAGAAGAGGAGCTCTGGTGGCCTAGTGGTAAGGAGTTTCTCTGTCAACCCAAAGGCAGGAAGTTTGAATCCACCAGCTGCTCTAGGAAAGAAAGGTAGACAACCTCGTCTTGTGTGATTTACAGCCTCCTAAAAATCCGCCAAAGGTTCCGACTTGATGACAATGAGCTGAATTTGAGCTTCTGAACAGAAACTATCTCTAACTGGCTGTTGGGTGGTAGATAAACAATAACAATCAGTTTCAGAAAGAGCCTCAACAAGATGGATTGCCATTGAGGCTCAAGTATATTGGAGACGGCACTGGATAGGGCCGGGTTCAGATCCACCGTTCATAGGATTGCTGTGAGTCACAGTTGACTCGACAGCACCTAACGACAACAACATGCACGTATCAGAATATGGATGTGCTCCAGAGGTTTTCAAAGACTAAATTTTCAAAAGCAGACTGCCTGGCCTTCCTTTCAAGGGGCTCTGCGTAGACTGGCACATTGGGTGTACTTAAATCTTCAACTGTTCAGTGAGCAGCTGCGTGTGTACACTATACCACCCAGGGACTCCAATAAGAGCATGTGGAAAATCGTAAATATGGCAGATTCCAGCCATGTGTGGGCACAGGTGCTGCCACGCTATGCTTTTAAGAGAGGTCACTGCAGAATCATCTCATAGGATGAGATGATCTATATCTACAGGATCTATATTTTATTTCTTTATGTATAGAATGTCTGTTCATGTAGAAAACATAGAAAAGAATTGTATGATAGAACCCTGTTGTGTTGTCGTTGCTATGTGCCATCAAGTCCTTGTTTCTTAAAGCAACCCTTTGAACAATAGCCCTGAACAGCGCTCTATCCTGTGCCAACCTCTCTGTCTCTGACACACCTACTCCCATTACCCCAATCACTGAATCAATCCATCTCATCGATGGTATTCTACTCTTTTTTTTCAATTTTATTTTATTAATTTTAATTTACATTTACAGATATTTTGGATTTTCATTCATTCATTGTTGCACTTTTTTCCTTTATCCCCCTCCCCCGAGTTCACTCCTGTCTTTGAAAAGCAAAAGGTAAACTTCTTCGTTGGTACACAATCTCCCCCCCTACA
>NW_006399964.1:2833514-2838580 GCF_000299155.1 Elephantulus edwardii | reverse complement strand
TTTTTTTTTTTTTTAGTTTTAAAAAGAACAAATAATAATGACCTTTAAATTACATTACTTCATGTCACAGAGCTGCCAGGCATCTCAGGTCCTGATGGAGTTGGGTCTCTCACTCAGGTCACACCACCTGAGAATTATATGTATAGGTTGCCTGTTACCATCTTCTCTTTTCAGGAGTGCTGTACTACTTCCAAGTCATCCTGGGACTGCCGCTGTCCAATGTCCATAGCTGCATGGCACTTGTACTGTCCTGTAGGGTCACCACACGTGTCCGGAGCGCAAAAGGAAAGACAGACCTGGCAGAGGCTTCTAGGGAAAGGGCAGCCGGAAGCAGAGGCAGGCCCTGCCCCGCGGCACGGCTGGGCTACAACTAGAGTTCCTTGTTTTTCAATGCAGCATAGTATTCCATTGTGTGAATACACCACAGCTTCTCTACCCATTTGTTTTTTGATGGGCACTTAGGTTGTTTCCAACTCCTAGCTATCGTGAACAAAACCACGATGAACATGGGTGTTCATATATCTGCTTGAATGTCATTTATGGTTTCTTTAGGATATATTCCCAGTAGTGGAATTGCTGGGTCAAATGGTATCTCTATTTCCAATTTTTTGAGAAAGCGCCATACCACTTTCCACAATGGTTACACCATTTTACACTCTCACCAACAGTGAATAAGGGTACCAGTTTCTCCACAACCTTGCCAGCATTTGTTGCTTGCTGCTCTGTTAAATTTTGCTATTATTACTGGGGTGAGATAATATCTCATAGTTGTTTTGATTTGCATCTCTCTTAGAGCTAGGAATTTTGAACATTTCTTCATGTGCTTGTTGGCCATCTGAATGTCTTCTTTGGTGAAGTGTCTATTCATATCCTGTGCCCATTTTTCAATTGGATTATTTACCTTTATCTTTCTGTGGTTCTCAAGTATTTTATAAATTCTACATATAAGTGCTTTATCTGACATGCAATTACCAAATACTTGTTCCCAGTTTGTGGCTTCCCTTTTTACCCTGTTGGAGTTTTGGGATGTGGGTATTCCTCTCTTGTGTTGTCACTCCATGCTTCCAAGCATGATAACCCTCTCCCAAAGACTGGTCCATCCTTGCAACATGCCCAAAATACGTCAGATAAAGCTTCATAATCCTTGCCTCCAAGGAACAGTCTGGATTAACCCTCTCGAGGACAAACCTGTTTGTTTTCTTAGCAGTCCATGGTATATTCAATACTCTCTCCAGCACCACAGCTCAAAAGCATCAGTTCTCCGTCTGTCATCCCTAGTCATTGTCTAGCTCTCTGATGTCCAGCTAGCACCCAAATTAACCACAATTCGAGAAAATGTAAATTTTTGCACAGTCTTATATGCTATTTTTCCTTGTTTCTTCTATTTTCTTTTCTCCCCAACTTTCTGTGAAATTTTTAAGAGACTGATATAAGGAGCACTCATTTACTGTCCATATAAATTGAATAAACATGACTGTCTTGCACCATTTGCTTTATCTATTTTTCTTTTTCACTGAGCCACTAGGAAGTTAATTTCAAATGTCATGATCATTGCTTCTAATTATTGTTATTGCAACACACACTTCCCAAGAATGACTTTATCCTAAATAATCCTGTCATTATCATATAAGAAAAATATTAATACTATACAAATTATTAAAATTACAATACAAAATTTAAAACTATTAATACAGTAGCCTAATACAACTTTATATTATAATTATCCCAATTGTTCCACAATAATTTTTTCTCTTTCTTTCGATTTTAAAATCAGTATCCAATCAAGGTTAATATGTGGCTTGTTTCCTAATCTAAATGACTTTGGTTAATATCCTGCCCTAGATCTTGAGCCTCAAAACCTGAATCTGTCGAATATGTTAGTGATAAGATTCCACTGTACCTGAGAGTTGTGTCATAATCATTCATTTCAACTGGTACTTACTAAACACCTTTCCTTCCAGAAGTGGGTTGTGTTAGGTGCCACAAGACAACGCTCCACACAGCAGATGGGCCATGCCAAGTCCTGCCCCATGCTCACCACCTCCTCTGTGCTTAAAGCCCATTGTTGCAGTAATGAGCTCGTTCATCTGCTTGCAATCTTCCACTCCTTTTCTGATCTTCCTTTTTTCTAAACATGACACCCTTCTCCAGACTTCGGCCCCTCCTGACAACATGCACGAGGCATGTGAGATGACATCTCACCATCTTTGCCTCCAAGGAGCACCTTTGTGGTGCCCTCTCCGGGACTACTCTCATGGAGGGAACTTGTGCTATTGTTATACACCATCAAGTCACTTGTGACTCATAGCGACCCTCTACATAATAGCTCTCAATCCTGTCCTATTTTGAGCCATTCTCATTGTTTCTAACATTACCTCTATTACCCCTGTCACTGTGTCAACCCATCTCATCCTGAGTCTTCCTCTCTTGCATTTTCCCTACACCCTTGCAAGCATGATGTCCTTCTCCAAGGACTAGCATCTGCTGGCAACATGCCCAAAGTATGTCAGAAGGAGCTTCAAAATCCTTGCCTCTAAGGAGAAACTTGGTTTTACCTCTCTAGGTCAAACCTATTTGTTCTCTTGGCAGTTCATGGTATGTGTGTTCAATATTCTTCTCCAACGCCGCAATTCGAAGGCATTGATTGTTCTTTGGCCACCCTTAGTCATAGTCCAGCTCTCTGATGTGTAGCAAGCAATTGGGAAGACCATGGCCTGAATCAGGAGCACCTTAGGAGGTCATTTAATTCAGATTCCAGGTTTTTGGATGGCTTCATCAAGGACCATTTTAGAGGACTTTTCACGACATCTAAAGCTCTAAACATACATAGTTTCTATGTAAAGGGATCCAATGTAAAGATCCAGCACATTAGATAAGATGAGCAGAGCCTCATGCTATCCTGACATGTATCATCCAATTGCATGAATTCCCCTGACTGCCCCACAAGAGGTGAACGAGCAGGTAACCTTTGCGTATCAGGGATTGTCAGTTTGTAGATCAGTCACACACAGTTAGGAGGATAGTAGGCCTTCTCTATCACTGTGGGCTCAACTTAAGCAAAGCTGAAAACAAGCTTGATTTGGACTCTTGGCCCTTGATCAGCTGGAAGCCATTGCCTGTTGCTGTCCTTGGCTTTAAGTGGCCGGACAATGTGGTTGGCAAGGATATACCAACACTTGAAGTTTTATTCTCCAGGCCAAATGTTCTTCATGCTGCTGGGTCTCAGTATACAGGACAAAGTTCTTTTGTTACTTCAGGGTTAGCCTGATGGACACTGGAGATGCCCAGCCAGGAACAAACTGAAATCACTCATTCATTCACATGCCAGTAACCTTGTACTCAGGAACAGTTGGTTCAAACTTGGTGTAATGTTATGGGTCAACTTGGCTAGGCCAAGATCCTCAGTGGTGAAGCAGGTATTATGTAATTATTGTCTATTTTGTGGTCTATTATGAGCAGCCAATCAGTCAAAAGGGGAGTTTCGCAAGAAGCTGAGCTGCAATCCCGAAGGCTTGAGGTTCAAATCCTCCAGATGCTCCACCAGAGAAGGAGGGACAATCTCCTCCTGTGCCTGTTGGATCCAACTTGACCATACACAACAAGGAAAAAAAGAGTCAAAAGAGGAGTTTCCTTGGAAGTATGGACTGCATCCAGCATTTACAGATATTCTAGCAAAGCATATGCCCTCTTGATCTTGTATCCAGCTCACTATTATCTGACTTCCAGTAGCCGCATGTGAACCAGCAGCCTGTTGTCTACATATAGATTTTTGGGTTCATCATCCCCTGCAGCCATGGACGTCTGGAGGAGCATACAGCCTGTCCTGTGTATCTGGACTTGTCAGCCTCCATCACTGTCTAAACTATTTCCTTCAACAAATATTCTCTCTCTGTCACTCTCCAGTTTTGCTCCTCTAGAGAAACTAGCCTAAGGCAGGTTGCAAAATTGAGGAATTCATTATTTATGGTAAAACTTATTAACTACTTCTATGCAAGTTCAAGCTGAAGCTAAGAAAAGTTAAATCAAATCCCTGGGAACCAAAATACGACCTTGAGTTTATTCCACCTGAATTTCAAAATCATCTCAGGAACAGGTTTGAGGCCTTGAACACCAATGAGCAAAGACCAGATGAGTTCCAGGAATAGTGCAAAAGGTCATTACAAAGACAGAGGAGGAAGGAAAGACCAAAATGGACGTCAGAAGAGACTCTGACTAGAGTGCCAAAAAGCCAAAGCACAGGGAAGAAATAAAGATATTAAAAAGTTAAACAAATTTCAAAAGGCAGCGCAGGAAATGTGCAAGGAACTGGAGTCAGAAAATCAAAAGGGCTGAACTTGCTCAGCATTTCTTAAGCTCAAGGAACTGAAGAAAAAATTCAAACCTCTAGTTGCTATACTTAAGAATGCTTTGGTCCACAGAATGCAGCAGTCCTACAGAATGTGGAGGTCTCTTTCTGGCTTAGGACAGTTGCCTAAGTCTTGATGGTTCCCCTCCATACAGCCTTTTAAAATGACTATGTAAACTGCTTTGTTTCTCATATTGTTTTATTTCTCTGCTAAAGGTACTAGAATAATAAGAAATAGGTCATTTCTACATCCATTTTTACTGTCTTGAGTATCTTACAGGTTTTGAAAATGAGTACAGGCATACCTTAGAGAGTGCAAGTTTGGTTGCAAATCACCAGAGTAAAGCAACGCAAACATAATTTTTGTTTCCTGGTCTATGTGAACATAATGTTTGTCCTGCTGTAGTCAATAAAGTGCAAAAGCATTATACAAAAAGTTTGTGATATTGTGAGAGTTGCCAAAATGTGACACAGACATAATGTGAGCACACGGTATTAGAAAATCGTGCCAATAAGCTTGCTTGTGCAGGGTTGCTGTAAACCTTCAACCTGTAAAAAACCCTCAGTATCTGTGAAGAATACAAAACAAGGTGTGCCTGTGCTGTTGTTGTTGGCTTGTTTGTTTAAGAAAATACATCCCGAATGTGGGATAAATAGAGAAGTACTGATTTTTCCTGAGGGGTTGTTAATTGCTGTCGAGCCAAGTATGACCAGATCAATC
>NW_006399964.1:2828882-2832294 GCF_000299155.1 Elephantulus edwardii | reverse complement strand
TTAGGGCTGTTGTACATAGGGTTGCTATGTGTTGCAGGTGACTTGATGGCACATAACAGCAGCAACAACAACAACACACATTCCTTAGACACTTAGCAGATTCCCATATGCTACGTTTACCCTGAGTTTTAGCTTTGCTTGCTTTTGTTGTTAAAGATGTTCTGTACCATTTCTTAAACAATCACTATCTAGGTGCAAATCTACAGCATTGGTATCTTTTAGACTCCACTGATGAATAAGACAATAGCCAGTGATATCACATCAATGCACTTAAATGTATTGAAAAGTGTCAACGTTCTACTGAGCCTCTCTCCAGAGCGGGTGTTTTTGTTTGTTTCAGCATATGAAAAAGAAACCATCATTACAGTAGAGCAAACCTAGCTTTGTGTCCAGTTCTCCTGGGGTTGTTGTAGTTGTTATGTGCCATCAAGTAGACTATGACTCATAGCAACCCTATGCACAATGAACCCTGCCCTATCCTGAGCCAATCTCACCATTTGTTACACACCTACCCCATTTTACCCTAGTCATTGTGTCGATCCATTTCATCCAGGATCTTCCTCTCCTGTGCTTTTCCTCCACTCTTCCAGACATGATGTGCTTTTCCAAGGACTGGTTCCTCCTGGCCACATGCCTAAAGTATGTGAGACAGAACTTCAGAACCCTTGCCTCCAAGGAGCAGTTTGATTTCACCCTCTCCAAGATAGACCTATTCGTTCTCCTGGCAGTCTCCTGGTATATTCAAGACTTCTCCAGTACCACAACTCAAAGGCATCAATTCTTCTCTTACATCCTTAGTCATTGTCCAGGTCTCTGATGATAGCAAATAATTGTGAAGACCATGGCTTGGATCAGACACACCTTAGTCTCTAGGTTGCCATTGTTGGGTAATAGAATTATTTTTACTTCTACTGAGTAACCCTGGAGAATGATGATTGGGGTAAGTACCTCGTGGAATTCAGGTAAAGCATGGTCAGATCCTTTTTTCTTTCAACATGGATGAAATACTGATGAAAATCTCCAGAAAAGAAGCTGCTGAACAGTCTGAAGGGAAAGAGTGAATGAAACATGGAGAATAAAAGAAACATGGGATCAGTTATCAATCATTCGCCTAACAAATATTTATTGAGGGTATACTATGTGCTAGAGATGAACTGTGAATAAAACTAGTTCCTGGCTCTCATGGAGCTTCCATTTTAACAGTGGTGGTGGTGTTTGGGAAGACAGATGTAAACAAGACAAAATATGTTGCTAGGTTTCATGAAGAATAAGCAAATAAGAGGTTAAAGAGGGAAGAAGAGAGTATATTTTGGGCAAGATAATCAGGAGCATCTCATTCTAAACCTTTCTACTTCCAGTGATCCCCAGAGTCCTCCACATAGAAGAGGTACTGCAATCACAAAGGCACATAGTTCAAATCCACCAGCTGGTCAGCAGGATGATGGACAATCTCTTCCCATGTCACAGCCACGGGCGTGCAGCCATGTACTGGTTCTGACTCAACTAGTGTTTCTCCGTGGTTGACCTGATAGTTGCCTCTCAATTCCAGTTTCTGGTTTTGGAGATGAAGCATTTAATCACTTGTTCTCAAGAGAATTAGTTGGATTATGATGACTGATAAAATGACTACATAAGGATGTTCACTGGGGATGATTTAGAGTCTCCACATGAAGCCAACTCTATGGTAATACTTCATTTGTATGAAAAGCAATAATAAGAGTTATTTGTGTGGAAAACCATATTAAGAGTTTTCTGATTTGTAGTCAGAGTACATAGTGACAAACCATAAACTGTGTGCTTGATGATAGACAAGGAGACACCGATTTGAAGGACTAGATTGTTGTTGTATGTGCCGTCGAATTGCCTGTGACTCACAGGAACCCTATGCACAAGAGTTCTGAAATCTGCTCTATCCTGAGCCAGTCTCTCATCTGCCCCCATTATCCCAGTTACTGATTAATCAATCTCATCTGAGGTCCTCCTCTTTTGGGATGTCCCTCCACCCTTTCAAGCATGATGTTCTTCTCTAAAGACACATCCCTCCTGACCATGTTCCCAAGAACACTTAATGCTCACACTTAATATTTTTTAACTTTAAGTGATCATAAGACTATTTGATGCCCTACAACCAGGAGAAAATAAAATAGATTATTCTAAGGATGAAATCCTTATGCACATCAAAACACTTCTTCAACAAGGTAATAAGGAAAGTCACAGACTGGGTAAAAAGGTTTGGTAATGACATATCTGATAAGAGACTCATTAATACTCCAGCACCTAAACAAGAAAAAGGTAAGCAACACAATTGTAAAATGGGTACAGGATATGAACGGACACTTCACCAGAGAGTCACTCAGATGACAAAGAAGACATTCAGACAGCAAACAAATACATGAAGAAACATTCAAAATATACTATAAAGGAACCAGAGCTGCCACCCAAACAGATATATGCTCACTCATGTTTATTGCTGTGTTGTTATAAAACAGAATTTACATGAGGGTTGGGGAAACTAAAAAAAGAGGGGCTAAATGATGAATACTGCATTGGAACAGAAGAAGGAAAGAACTACTTAAAAGGCATATATAATTAGGCATTAAATATACAACAACAACCCAGAATAAGAGGTACACTGCAAAGAGGATTAGGAGGAGGGAGGTAATTGTGCTACAATGAACGAATAATGGGGAGGAAAGTGAACTGGGGGGGGCGGGGGAGAAGGGGTAAAATGTGCAACAATAAATGAATGAAAGCCTAACTTTTCTGTAAACTTTCATTAAAATCACAATTAAAGTAAAATTTTTTCTTTTCAAAAAAAGACTATTTGATACTTTATGAACCTTGCTATGTGCCAATACAATTCAAATATTTCAGAAATATGAATTATTTCACTTTCACAACAATTCTGAAGGTACAGTTATTAATTTTTACATTTTCTAAATAAGAAATATAAGCATGGAGTGTTTAAGTAATTTACTACTCAACTGTTGTTGTCGTCATGTGCCATGGACTTAAAGCTGACTCAGAGCTGACACCCCAGTGGGTTTTCAGAGGCAGTAAATCACAAGGAGGAGATTGTCTAGCCTTCTCCCATGGAGCAGCTGGTAGATTTGAACCTCATGCCTTGGGGTTGACAGCATGATTTCTTACCACCAGGCCACCATTGCTCCCTGGGAATTGACAAAGTCAGGAGAGCAATAAAATGTTGATCAACTTTACAATCCCGGTATATCTCATCTGTGTCTGTATTGGAGGTATTATTTTAAAAGGAATACATGTGATCACACTGTTGTAGAATGGGACTGTCCTTGGGGTTGGGGAGAGACTGAGTAAGATGGGTTCAATAATGTATGCTGCTCTGAAACAGAGAAGGGAGAAAACTGTTTAAAAGAGATATGTGATTAGGTATTTC
>NW_006399964.1:2825735-2827819 GCF_000299155.1 Elephantulus edwardii | reverse complement strand
AACAGATTAATCACTCATTCGGCTTCTCATAACTGCAACCCATTATTTTAGGGCAATAAAAATTGTTTTGAGGATGAGAAGCACACACAGGCCCTTAAAAAATAAACCACCAACACCATTTCTTTTTGTGGCATGAGATAAAGTGAGGAATATTCCTTAAGCAATAAATACTGAAGCCTAATAAAATGTCATACATATTTTCCTACTATATTATAACTTAACTTTTATATGTTTATAATTACACACACACACACACCCCTGTTAGCATGCAATGGACAGTTGTGAGAGTCTGAATAGTGTTTTACATTTATCTGCAATATGAAATCAATATGACTACAAAGTCAGTAACTAGAAGGAATGAGGAAGAGAAGAATTTGACAAAAAAAGAGTCACTTCAGGAAACCTGTAAGAAGCATAAGAATACTCCACATGGTCAGGAAAGAAAGGCAATGGCTTTTCAGAGACAGAGTTCTTCATATTTGCTGACACATATAAATTCTATTATATACACCTATAGTAGCTGTTGTTAGGAGCTGTCAAACTGAAAATTACTCATAATGACTCTATAAACAGCCAGCCTGAACCCTGCCCTATCCTGTGCCGTCCTCACCATATCTGAAACACTCAAACCATTGCTGAGGTCACATATCAATCCACACAGTGGGGATCTTCCTCTCTTTCGCTGACCTCCCATCTTTCCAATCATAATGTCCCTCTTCATTGAACAGCCTTGCCTAGCTACATGTTCAAAGTAGGAGAGACAAAGCTTCACCATCTTTGCCTTCAAGGAGCCCTCTGGCTGCACCTTTTCCAGGACATATCTGCTGGTTCTCTTGGAAGTTCATTGGAATATTCAACAATCTTCTCCATCACCACAACTCAAAGTCATCAATTATTCTTCTGTCATCTTTATTTATTGTCCAGCTCAGATGGGTAGGTGACTGAGAAGACCATGGCCTGAATGAGGCACACCTTAGTCTTCAAATTGAAAACTGACATAAATGCTCTTTAGCATCTGGAGAGGTCCTTGACAGTGGACTTGCCCAATGCAAAGGAGCTCTCTGGTGGCCTAAGAAGCTGTGTTGCAATCCCAAAAGCAGTTTTAATCCATGATCTACTCCACAGGGGAAAGGTGGGCAACCTCCTCTTGCATGATTAACTGCTTCTGAAAACCCACTGGAGGGTCAGGGTCAGTTATAAGTCAGTTCTGACTCTCTGGTACTCAATGATAGATAGATAGATAGATAGATAGATAGATAGATAGATAGATAGATAGATGATAGATAGATAGATAGATAGATAGATAGATAGATAGATGAAGCTCTGATTGCGTAGTAGTAAGAAGTTGGATTGCAATCCCAAAGGCACACAATTTGAATCCATCAGCTGCTTTGCAGAAGTAGGGGTAATCTCTGAAAAGCTGCTGGAGAGTCAGTTCTGACTCAATGGTGCACGCGCGCACACACACAAGCGCCCCATGATTGAATTTTGCACAATCAATGACTTATTCAAAGCAAATATGTTTTTTAAGAGACATAAACACAGGTTATATACTTGGATTTCACCTGATAGTATGCATAGGAATCAGATCAATTACATCTGTGCAAAGAACAGCTAGAGAAGCTCAATATCAGCTGTGAAAACTAGGCCAGGAGATGATTGTGGAAAGACCACCAACGCATATGCAAGTTCAAGCTGAAGTTGAGGGAAATTAGAACAAATCCAAGGCAACCAAAATATGACTTTGAGTCTATCCCACCAAATATTTCAGAACCATCTGAGGAACAGATTTGAGGCCTTGAACACTAATGAGTGAAAACGAGACAAGTTGTGGGACGATATCAAGGGTATCATCCAGGAAGAGTGCAAACGGTCATTGCAAAGACAGAAGAGAAAGCGAAGACCAAAATGGATGTCAAAAGAGACTCTGAAAATTGCACTGGAGCGCAAAGAAGCCAAAGCACAAGAAATAATTCAAGATACTAAAGAGTTGAATAGAAGATTTCAAAAGGCAGCACAGGATGACAAAGCAGAATATTACAATGAAATGTGCAAGGAGTTGGAGTCAGAAAATCAAAAGGGCC
>NW_006399964.1:2807797-2822640 GCF_000299155.1 Elephantulus edwardii | reverse complement strand
GAACTAAGGAGGATTTGAAATGTTTGGTGGAGCTCCCCTATTAAAACAAGCTTGGAAGCAGGAGTGGCATCCACTTCTGAAATAGCTTGCCTACGGAAACCCTTTGAACTTGGAGAAATGATGAAAGTTATATAGGTCTTTGGTTCTTAGGATTGCTATGAGTTGCCTATGACTTAACGACAATTAACAAGATCAACAATAACATATATATGTTATGTGTCATCGGATCACCTGCAACTCATAGTAACTGTATGTTCAACAGCTCTGAAGCCTTCCCTATCCTGAGCCAGTCTCACTGACTCAGACACACCAACCCATTGCCCTAGTTACTGTGTCAATTCATCTCATCCAGGGTCTTCCTCTCCTGTACTGTCACTCCATTCTTCTGAGTATGATGTCCTTCTCCAAAGACTGGTCCCTCCTGGCCACATGCCCAAAATATGTGAGACAGAGCTTCAAATAGTATCCTCCAAGGAGAAACTTTGTTTCAACCTCTCCAAGACAGACCTATTTGTTTTCTTGACAGTACATGGTATGTTCAAGACTCTTCTCCAGCACCACAACTCAAAGGTATCAATTCTTCTTCTACTTCTGCCCTCCTTAGTCATTGCCCAGCTCTCCAAAGCATAACAATATATAGCAGTTTAATGGGAAGCAGTTGTGCTGTCAACCCAAGAGCATGTGGTCCAAATCTGTCTAAAAAAAAAAATATCTATTTACCAGCTGTTCCATGGGTGAAAGATGGGCAATCTCCTCCCCTTTGATTCACAGCCTCTGAAAACCTGATCAGGAATGGATCAATGCTAACTTAACAGTACATAACAACAATGTGTGTGTGTGGGGGGGTGAATGTGGGTGTGGGTGTGGGTATGGGTGTGGGCATGTGTATATTCTACATTACTAGTTGAGACAGAGTTGAAAATCTCAAATTTCTACCTGCTTTACACCTAGTTAACATAAGGAAAATACCATATTCTGCTCTCGCTAGCCTTGTTTTTACAGCAAAGCCCTCTGCTTCTTCATTCCTATGTCAGAAAATTTCCTAGAGTTCTAGAGTTGTTTTCTTTAGAAAACTCCTATTTATTGTTGCTGTTTGAGTAAGCATCATGCTAATATTTTTTTCTTCTAATACTTTATCGTGCTTTCAGTGAACATTTACAGAGCAGTTAGATTTCCATCTGACAATCGCCAAATTGTTCAGTAACAATTACATTTCCCACAATGTGTCAACATTCTTTTTACGTTCTGGTTGTTTTATTTTTAGGACTCTAGTTCTCGGTTTCCTTATCTCCTCATTTTTGCTTAAAAATATTTGCTAACCTTTTGGTCTCATATAGATGTTTTATAATTGGCCCCTGGGTGGTCGTAGTTGTCAGATGCCGTCAGTTGACTATCACTCACAGGAACCTTATGAAGCACAGATCTGAGACTTGCCCTGTCCTGCACTATTCTCAGCACGTTGAAAGCTATTGTTACAGTCACTATGTCAGCCCATCTTGTTTGTGGGTTTTCCTCTCTTTTGCTGATCTTCTACCTTTCCCAGCATAATGTCTCTGTAAAGGCTGGTTTCTCCTGAAAATATACCCCAAGCATGTAAGATCAAATTTCACCATCCTTGCCTCAAAGAAGCATCCTTGTTGCATTTTCTCCAAGACAGGTTTGTTCACTCTTTTGGTAGTCCATAGTGTATTCAACACTCTTCTCCAACACCACCATTCAAAGTTAGTGATTCTTCTGTCATCCTTATTTACTGTCCAATGTTCAGATGCATAGAACACAAGTGAAAAAACCATGGCATGGATGAGGCACACAGTCTTTTAACTGATATCTCTACTCTTTCCAACACTTTGAGAAGGTCCTTGGCTGGCTTCAGAAGTCACTAAAGTAATACATATTTTTATTTCTCCACTGCTGTTACTGTGGGTATTGATTGTAGATCAAAAGAAAATTAAATTCTTAACAATTTCAATCTTTTCTCCATCTATGTTTCCTATTTGTCCAGTGGTGGGGATTTTGGGGGTTTTTAATGTTGATATTTAATAGATATTAGAGGCTGTAGTCTTACATGTTCTCCAGTAAGTTCTTCAAATCTCCATTTTCTGCAAGGAAGGTGGTGTCATCTGCATAACAAGGGTTGTTAATGAGCTTTCTTTCATTCCTAATATCATATTCTTCTGACTTCTGTCCAAAAAATTATTTGCTCAACATACAGATTGAATAAGTATGGAAATTGGCCATGATTCACACACTCAAATGCTGAAATAAGAGTTGAACAGAAGAATTCAAAGGGCACCTCAAGAGACAAAATAAAGCATTATCATGAAATATGCAAAAAACTGGAGTTGGAAAAATAAAATGGGAAGAAGACACTCAGCATTTCTCAAGCTGCAAGAACTGAAGAAAAAACTCCAGCCTTGAGTTGCAGTACTGAAGGATTCAATGGGGAAAATATGAAATGATGCAGGAAGCATCAGAAAAAGATGAAAGGAATACATAGTCACCTACACCAAAAAGAATTGGTGGACACTGATGCATTTCAGGAAGCAGAATATGATCAAGAACCAATGGCATTCAAGCAAGAAATTCAAGCTGCACTGAAGGCCTTGGATGGGGAAAAAGAGCCCCAGGAATTGGTGGAATACCAGTTGATGTGCTTCAAGAAATACACATAGCCTTGGACATGCTCAACTCGCTTATGCTCAATAATTCGGAAAATAGCTACGTGGCCAACTGACTGGAAGTGACCCATATTTGTCTCCCATTAAAAAAAAATGATCCAACAGAGGAAAGCATTGATCATTACCATTAATATAATTTAATGAAGATTATTACAATATGGCTTGAACAGTACACGCACAGGGAACTGCTAGAAAGTCAAGAGGCTGTGCTAAGATGGATATCATTCCTGATGTCAGGTGGATTTTGGAAAGCAGAAAACATCAGAAAGACGTTCTATTGACCATGCAAAAGTATTTGACTATGTGGATCGTAACATAAATAAAGTGCACATAAGTAATATCCTTTACTTAGTGTGCCAAAGTTTTGGATTTGGTTTTTTTTGTTTTGATTTTTGTTTTCGTGGTTTTTTTTTTACTAAAAGGTGACATTAGGAAATAATAGTTAAAGTTCAAAGTGTGAAGACTATTACAAGGTGATAGTCTCAGAGTCTTCAAGTCTCAGTTGATCACATAAATCTAGATTCTTCAAGAACTTAAGTTCTGTTGTGTGTTTTCCTCCTGCTCTATTCAGGCCCAGCTATGTGGCCCTAATGAGAACAGACAATACTGGGACCAGGCACCCTCCAGTGCTCTCTGAGTAGATAAGGTCACGGTCCGTGAGGCTGTTAGCCCAGTAGACCGGTCTCGCTGATACTTTTATTTCCTTTTCCCTCTTTTGTTTCTACAAGTGGAGAACATTGGGGGTGTCTACATGGTTGTCGTATTTCTAAGACCCCAGATCCCAATCACTTCACTAGGGGGCAGAACATGAACTTTGTGAATCATACTACGCTAATTTGCTCAGTTGATTAACATCTGAAAGTTTAACAATGACTAAGAATAACAGATGTGCAACAATGAATTAATTTTTTTAAAAAATTAACTGAAAGAAGGGATAGGGAAGAGGGGGAAATATGCAACAATGAATGACTGAAAATATAACTTCTCTGTAAACATGCATTAAAATAACAATTAAAATAATTTTTTTAATTGAGATTTTAGTGAAAGTTTATAGAGAACTTGGATTTCCATTCATTCATTGTTGCACAATTTCCTTCCTGCCCTTCCTCCCCACCCCACCCCGTTCACTTTTCTCTTAGGAAAAAATTTTTTTCATTGTTATACAGTTCCCCCCCCCCCAGTCGACTTTACTATGCAGCTCTTATTTTGGTTCTGGACTCTTGTCATGCCAATAATACATAATCATATATGTATGATAGCTTCTCTATCCATTCATTTGTTGATGGGCACTTGGGTTGTTTCCAACTCTTTGCTACTGTGAACAAAACCGTGATAAACCTGGGTGTGCATAAAAAAAATTTTTATTAAAAGAAAAAAATAAGAATGACAGAAGAAATGATGCCTTCTAATTGTGGTGTTGGGGAAGAGTCCTGAATATCCATGGGTTGCCAAAAGCACAAGAAAGTCTATCTTGGAGGAAGTGCAATGAAGGTGCTCCTTAGAGGCAAGGATGAGGAAACTTTGTACCACATACTTTCAGTATGTTGTCAGGAGAGGCCATTCTTGGAAATGGATCTCATGTTGGGAGAGGCGGAAGGTCAGAGAAAGAGGAAGCTCCTCAACAAGATGGATTGACACATTGACTCTGCGATGGGCTCAGAGATCTGGAGGTTGGTACAGGGCAGGGTGAGGTTCAGGTCTGTCATTCACTGATAGGGTTGCTATGAGATGTAGTTGACTCAGAGACACCTAACAACAACAATTGACAGAGTTACCTCATGACACTAAAGTACTAAACCTCCAAACCTAGAAAATAAATTGTATAGGGTGTCATGAATTCTGTTATGTCCCCCATGAATACATGTCAATTTGTCTATCCCATGTGTTGTCCTTTATTTCGTGACCTGGTATAATTATCCTCTATTTGTGATAATGTGCTGTAAATCCTCACCCTTATATGTAAATGAGTGAGCTCTGGTGGCCTTGTGGCAAGAAACTGTGCTGTAATCCCAAAGGCATGTGGTTCAAATTCACCAGTTGCTGTGAGGGAAGAAGATGACCAATCTCCTCCTGAGCAATTTACTGTCTGAAAACCCACGGGAGGATCAGCTATGGGTCGGTTCTGACATGATGGCTCGCAACAACATACGCTAATGAGGGGACTCTGGTAGCATGGCCCATAGTGAGGTGCTAACTCAAAGGTGATGTCTCTGCCAGTTCAAATCCACCAGCTGCACTGTGGGAGAAAGATGAGCAATCTATTCCTGATGGGTTTACAGTATCCAGAAAACTCTCAGAGGGCCAGCTGAGCTGCTCTCAACTCCAATGAGGTGAGTCTATGTTAATGAGACAGTGTCATATCTTTCATTGCAAGTGGTTGCACCTTTAGTTGGACACTTATGAGATGGTGTGACTCAAATCCCACCCTTATTCAAGTTCCACTCCTGCTTGAGTCACACTTATCTTACAAGGTGAGAGTTCACTGCCAGCAGTGGGAGTGAACCCAGAGATGGAGGGAAGAATTGAAAGATCCCACCCCAGTGAGTGAGGAAAGCACAGGAAGAGAGGCAAGCCTGGTTGTAGTTTCAATATAAAACCCTGGGGTCGTGTCTCAGTTGGCCGTGTGCTCATGATGGTAGTGGTCGGTCTATGGAAAGGGAAGTAGAGACCTGGAGCTGGCCACGCGGACCCACACAGACTGTGAACGTTGTCATGAGATAGTTGGGAGTCATCCAACTTCTCCAGACCTGGAGGAAATATCTCCTTTTTTTGTAGGGGGAAGAAAAATTGATATTTAGAATTAGCCAGCTGGACTCAGTTTAGATTATTCCAATTTTGTTGGCAACATTCAAAGCATCATAGTCAGGAGCAAGTCAAACATAGGCCTTCTTCTCTCCATCAGGCCTAATCAAAGTGTTGACCTTAGCCACATCAATGTCACAGAACTTCTTCACAGCTGTTTGATTTGGTGCTTGTTGACCTTCACATCCACAATGAACACAAGTGTGTTGTTATCTTCTGTCTTCTTCATGACTGACTCAGTGGTCAGGGGAAACTTGATGATGGCATAGTGGACAAGCTTGTTTCTCCTGGGGGTGCTCTTCCGGGGGTATTTGAGCTGCCCATGGGGTCTCAGTGTTTTAGGCCGCCAGAAGGTGGGTGACGTGCATATTTTCTTTTTTTGTGTCTGTGGATGCCCTTCAGGACACCTTCTTGGCCCTTAACACCTTTGTTTTGGCTTCAGTTTTGAGAGGGGCAGGGGCTTCCTTCTTTGCTTTTGGCGCCATCTTCATAGAAAGGCTGGATGAAATATCTGTTAAATCTGTCCATTTTAATTTCATGTTGGCCAAGCAATCTTTGATTACTCAGCTTCCTGGTTACCTCACTATCAAAATATGAAATGCTCTGGAGAAGGGATAAAGGAGCCCTAGTCACAGCAGGGAACTCGGGTGACCATTCACAGCCATCAAAAGACTGCTGGGGGCTCAGCCATGAGTGTGCTCCAGGTCAAAGGCGATGAGTTTGAGGCCTGAGTGAGTCACAACACAGGTCCTCTGGTCACTTAACTGATAGCAAGTTGCACCACTAACCCAAAGGCCTCAGACTGCTGGCAGTTCAAATCCCCCAGAAGCTCTACAGGGGGAAAAAAATGGGCAGTCTCCTGTCACTGAGATTTACAGCCTCTGAAACCAGGTGGGCAGTGGCTGTGAGATGGAACCAACGGACAGTAAGCAAGTGAGTCATAAAGATTACCCTCTATTTGTAAACCAATCAATTAGAATTGCCATTATTCATCCTTTTCTTATGAGTATGTCTTACCAGTCCTCCTGCCTGAGAGAGATGACCTCTAGGGATTTTGGTTAAGTTTCTGGACTCCAAATCCAAGGGCCAGAGCTTGCCTTACCTCTTTCAATCTTCAAAAGACAAGCATAATTGTTGGCTACATAAAATTCCATTAATTAATCTCTCTCTAAGAGAGTTAAGAGATTGTTTTTATTCCCCACAGAGAGCTAAAAGTGAGTGCAGGATCATGTGGTACAAGAATTTGAAAAATACTCAGAACCACGTGGTTCAGTAAAGTGGCAAAAAGAACAAGCAAAGGCTTGGGAAGAAAATAAAAGCAACAGCACATGGTGGGGGGAACTTGATGGTACAAATGGGAGATGCCGTATCCCTTACACAGGGATATTTAAGTCAGAGAAAATCAGAAAGCAGGTACGATATGGCAACATGAAAAATATCCAGACAAAGGACTGAGGAGGCTGAGGGTCAGATGCTGGCGCATGGTGAGAGCCTATGTTCTCTTCCAGCAAGGACTTCTCATTTCTCCCGTGTCCACTTTGAATACCTGCTTGGCTATGTCTCTGTTTCGGAATAAATTTCTTAAATCGGGGGAACTTCCGTTAGTCTTCAAAAATACTATGCACAGAGTCAATCATTCTACAAAGTCCTTCCTTAAATAGCAGGCCTGATAATTTTTAGTACTTTATATGGATGTTGTTGTTGTTGTTGTTAGGTGCCTTTGAGTCATAGAAGCCTCTCAAGTTTCCATGCTTGTTTTAATCGGGAAGCTCAACCAAACACTGTTCACCAAGGGCAACCATTATCACATTTGACACATCAGTGTCACGACATTTAGCATCACAGCAACCACGAGTTACTTCTGTACAGCAATTCATAGACCAAAAAAAACCCTCACATAGTACAGTAAAGTGGAAGATTGCAAAAATGGCCACAAAATCCTCCTATCCCTAAACACAAACCCACTGGCATCAAGCGAGTTCCCCCTATTGGACCCTCCATCGTTTCTGGCACTATAAACTGTTACCAGAAGGGATAGACCGTCTTTCTCCTTTGGGACATGTGACGGATTTGCATGATTAGCAGAGCAAAATACATAATTCACTAAACCAGCAGAGCCATCCCCATCCTGTGAACACAAGCTACTAAATAGTGCATTTTGCTGCTGCTCCCAACAAGACACCTCTTCTGCATCTGCCTTGGCCAATGAGACACCAGAAGACACAGTGGAGTCGGGCAGGCAGGAAGCTTGTTCTTAGTGGGCTCGTAGAGTGTCCCAATGACTAACATCACAAATGAGCCCCAATCAGCCTGTGTGATGTAGATGTAGCTCAAATTAAGCCAACAGTCAAACATGTGAGGTCAAGCATCCCTAGCTGAGCCTCCAGCCAACTTCAAAGATGAACCCTGTTGTCCCAGCCCATAAACAACACCAAGCCCATCCACAGGATCATTGAGAAGTAATAAATGCTTGTGTTTTTACTAAGAGAAGAAGTCATATAAAATACAATGTATATGAATGACTGTATAAAAACACAATGCACATGAATAAAACACCCAGTAAATGAAAGATTGTATAAAACACAATGTACAGGGGTTAAATACAGTGTATTTGAATGATTGCATAAAACACAACTTATATGCATGATATACAGCACATGTGAATGATTTCATGCAAATCAATAAAAATATTGGAAGGAGAAAAAGAGGCAACAAGGCCCATGAGGACCTGGCCACAGTGCCATATCTTTGTACTCATATGTTTGCTAAGATTTTCACCACCTTTTTTTTTAACTTTTAAAAAAGAAACTTTAATTTTATAACAGTTTCTAGATTTAAAAAAAGTAGACAGAAACTACAGATAACGTCTATTTTTTTTTCTCCCTCACCACTAGTTTCTATTATGTTGTGTTGTTAGGTATCATCAAGCCAAGTATGACTCACAGCAACCCTGTGAACAACAGATCTCAACTCTCTCCTATCCTGTGCCATCCTCACCTCTCTGACACAACTGAGCTCATTGTTGCAGTCACCATATCAAACTATTCCCTCTCTTTTGCTGACCATTTCACTTTTTCAAGCTTGATGTCCCTTTCAAAAATGGCTCCCCCTAACAGCATGTCAAAGTGAGATGAAACTTCACCATCCTCGCTTCTAAGGAGCACTGTGGTTGCACTTTCTCCAAGATGTATCTGTTCTTACGGCAGTCAATAGACTATTTCGTTTCCTTCTCCAACTCAACAACATTAAAATAACACCATTGCTCCTTAGGTCTTTGAGAGGTTATTTTCAGGAGATTTCCCCAATGCAACATGTCTTTTAATTTCTTGACTGCTGATACCAAGGATGTTGATTTTGGATGCCTGGAAGATGAAATGATTGTTTCAATCTTTTCTCCATTTATCATAGTACTGCCTATTTGCACAGTGGTGAGGATTGTTGTCTTTTTATTACTGAGATATAACCCATATTGAAAGCTATAATTTTTGATCTTTTGCACCAAGAGTTTCAAGTCCTCCTCACTTTCAATAAGCAAGATTGTGTTATCTGCACAATGCAAGTTGTTGACATCTGATCCTGATGTCACATTCTTTTTTATTTTTTAAATTGGTTTGCTTACAAAGTTTGCATACCTTGTGTTTCACACTGTTCTTCGTTTATACTGTGTTTCATGCAATCATTCTCATGCATTATGTTTTTGGTTTTTTTTTTCAGACAATTCAGTCTTTATTTTTGAAAATAATTCTTTAGCTTTAACTTTCTTCCATGAAATTGAGGTCAGGCAAGAAACAAAAGCACACATATCCTTCCCGATCTGCCATGTGCATCCTAACCTGTCAGGATGTGGGAAAGCATGGAGGGAGAGGGGCTGGGGCAGGGCTGCTGCGTGGCTAGAGCAGTCCTGGTCTTGACTACTCACATCACACTGAGGAAGGCATCAAATCCATAGCCCTCAGGTGGGAGCCTGTGCCTTACATTTCAAGGGAAAAAGGTACCCAAGAAGCTGATTCTCTCTTTCTACAAGGTAGCACCAAACCCTCCTCTAGGAGGAGGCACTGATGTTTAAAGGAGGGGGAGCAGGAGACTAGAGTCTGCCTCTTTGAGGACAGGAGAAGGGTTGATCCTGTGGCAACTGAGGCTTTTTCCTTCCATCTCCTTCACATCCCAGAGCTAGTGAGGAGCTGAGTAAAGTTTCACATTAGAACGATCAAGTGTTTCGGGATTCCCAGCTTTTTATCTTAGACTCTCTAATTGCTGGGCTGCCAAGAAAGATGAGAAGAGGTCACAGGGATAAAAAGAGATGGGAAAAGCACCCAAGCAGAAGAGGAGAAAACAAGAAGAGGTGACAGTAAACCTTGACAAGTCCACTCCAATTGTCAACGGTGAAATCTGTGGTTTGTCTCAATTTGGCCACAAGTGTAGATCTTTCTCACACACTCCAGCGGTGCCACCCACATTAGGGAAAGATGGGAAATGTACAGGGCAAGGGAGGAGGGATGAGACAACTCTAAAAGAGTCAGATAAGGAGAGAGGAGGTCTGGTTAAGAGAGCTAAGGTCACTAACCTCTCTGGAGATACCATAGACAAAAAGTCCCAACATGGAAGTTTCTGGACCCAGCAAACCCAAGTCTCCCTCTACCACACAGTGGTTTCTTGCCTATCACCTCCCAATATACCCCCAGAAAGAGTGCTCTGATCTGAGCCCCCTTGAGGATGGGAGAATAACCCTCACCCTATCATCTTGCACTCGAATGCCATTCTAAAAATAAAAATAAATGGACCCAAGACAAGAGACATACAGACAGGATGGCCTGGCCCAGGACCTGTAGTTCTGTCTCTGCCTACGAATACGGCAAGAGAAGGGGACCAAAGAGACGTGCAGGTGGACTAATTCCAGCTAGGATCATAGCCCTCCCAGGTCTGTGGGGGTGCCAAGTGGACACGACGGCCCCGAAACAGAAAACTGACAATGCCCCAGTAGCCAGCCCTGGGGACACCTGACTTGAGGTCATCTATGACACCCAGGGCCTTGGCAAAGGCCTTGAAGCTGTCTCCTCCTGTGTACTGTACCCGCACCTCCCCCAGCTCCTTTCTCTCATTGGTCCTCACGTTCTCCACCTGTAGTTGGGGAGCACCATAGACACGTGCAAGGAAATCTCGGTAATAAGTCTTCCACTGTAGGTAGGACAGGTCCAGCTGGGTGAAGTGCACAAAGTGCTGGTTCAACTTAATGAATTTCAGATGCTGATCAAAGAACTGCCCATGGCTAACACTGTTACGGCCAAAGGTCATTGTTCTTGAGATTTCAGACCGCACACAGGCCCGCCCCTGTCGTTGCTCTGGCCTGCGCATCCAGTCGTCCCAGAAGGCCTTGGGCCACTTGGGTTCCAACTCAGCCCAGAGTTCGGCCAGCAATAGCCAGCCGAGGCCAGGGAAAAAGTCCGAACGGTAGAGCAGCTCAGGCTTGCTTGAGTCCACCATCTGTTCTTTGCCATTGTCATTCCAGGCTGACACACACCAGAGCGAGGGGTCATTCCTCAGCATTGGGTAGGTAGCCTGGAAGTACTCAGAAAAGTCTGGTGCAACCTCCAGATCATCCTCAACCACTACAGCCGCTGAGAATTTGAAATTGTGGAAGATCTGGCCCAGTGCCCAACAGTAATGTCTCGCGATCTTATAGTAGCCCTGGAACTTGCGGTGGTCGGGTGGCACAGCAATGTTGCTCAGGTCAGGTTGTCGTATGTGCGTGATGGCGCTGCCATAGGAGGCAATGACCTGGGCAGTCTCTTCATGCCCACAGTCCTGGCTTACAACAATGGGGAAATGTTCAGCTGAGGGGCGATAATGCAGCAGCTTGTCCAGGCAGCGCCGAACAGTACTACGGTCACAGGAAGTGACCAGGATGGGGATCACTGCTGGCGGCGGGGTCACAGGCACACGTGGTGGGGCAGGAGGGGCCGCAGTGGTCACTCTCAACCGCTGCCTCCACTGAGCATGGTGCTTTCTGATCTGCTGCAACAGCCCCCGTTGACGTTCCAACTCCACCTCAGCATCCTGGGCCAGGCGAATCACCTCACGGGTAAGGCTGGCAGGGTCATCATCAAGAGCACTGTCTGAGAGGGTGGCCTGCCAGGTGCTGGGCGTGTCTAGAAGAAGAGGAGCAGAAGGGCATTCCAGGCCACAAAGAAGATAGCACCCCACAGCACACTCCCTGTAGACTGCTTCTTCAGCATCCTCGCCCCCACAGGGGAGGGCAGGGAAAAGAGTAGGGCTCTGGGATGCCCTCTGTATTCCTGGCTCACTTTGCCACCCTTCTGGGGCAGCGTTCCCCGGCTTCACAATCTGGAAGCAGCCATGCACTCATTAGATCCTCCAAACTTCCCTGGTCCAACGTGGCCGGCCTCCAGGTAGCAGGGGAACGAGCCAGGTACTCAGGGGTCCAGGAGCTCGCTCGGTGCCTCGCCTTCTGCCCGGCCAGCCCTTCCCGCGCCGCGGCGGGGCCAGACGGCTGGGCGGGCCGCATTATGTTTTATATAATTAATCGCCATTGGACCTTGCCCAACATTACCCTGTCTTTTCACCCATATCCTTCCCTTTTCCTTGCCCCTTCCCTCTGCCCACCAAACTGAGAAACCCTGTGGTTTCACCTCTACCCATCCTCACCACCTTACTCCTGCCCTTGAGTTCTCATAAATGTTTAAATAGTCAGCCTTTTATTTTTACAATAATGGTCTTTTGCAGTATTTGTCCTTACGAGACTGCACTAGCCCACTCAGCATAACGCTCTCCAGCCTCTCTCAAGTTATGTAGTATTTTTCTATGCAGTACTCAGGAACAATGATTTCAAAAATACTACATAGCTTGGGAGGGGCTGGAAAGCATTATGCTGATTTCCACAACCACTTTTAAAATTCATTTTCTTAGTTTTTTAACAAAAGTGATTTTGAAAATAAAAGCTCATTACATCTGTCTTTAAAAAAAAAAAAAAAAGAGGAAGCCCTCGTGGCTTAGTGGCAAGAAGCTGCGCTGCAATTCTGAAGGCATACAGTTAGAATCCACTAAATGCTCTGCTGGAGAAGGAGGGGCAATCTCCTCTTGTGGCAGTCAAATCTGACCCAATCGTACACAACAACAACTAAAGATAGTTACATTGAAAACCACCCAAGTGGAAGCTAAATAGCACCCTTGTAAAATATGATTACGTTATAGAAAAAAGCCCCCAAACAGCTGAAATTAAAAAAAAGAAAAGAAAAAATAACAATGGGAGGGGGATGGTGTAGTGTAACTAAGCAAACCAAAAAGAAATGCCTGTTTCTGTTGATTCCAAATCACAGCCACCCTATGAACAGAGTAGAACTACTACTGCTGCTACCACTACTACTGCTACTACTATTACTACTACTACACACACACACACACACACACACACACACACAAATAAATTAATCTAAAAAAATAAAAGGAACCCTTGTGCTGCAACACATAATATATATCAGGCTATTACTCATCAGGTAAAAAGTTTGAATCCACCAATGGCTCCTCTGGAGAAAAATAGGCTATCTCTTCCTGTCACGATTTTGCTGCTGTTGTCAGATGACCTTATGGATGACAGGAACCTTGCCCTTTCCTGTGTCATCCACAAGATCTCTGACACGAAAGTCTGTAAGGTGAAGTTTCACCTGCCTTGCCTCTAAGGGAGACCCTGGTTTTAATTCCTCCAAAACAGAGCTGTTTGTTCTTTGGGTTGTCTGTGGGATAGTCAATACTTTTCCTTGACACTACAAGCAAGCCAAAGTCATTGATTCTTCTCTGCTCTTTTTTACTCATCATCCAGGTTTCAGATAAAGAGACAGTAAGTGAAAAGTACCAAGACTTAAATCAAGTGCATCTTAGTCTTTAAAGTGACACTCTGGCTCTTTAGCACTTTAAAGAGACCCATGACAGCAAATTTCCCCAGTGTAACTCATCTTGATCTACTGACTACTGCTGCCCTGGGTGTTAATTGTGTGTCCAAGTGAAATGAAATCCTTGACAACTTCAATCTTTCCCTTATCTATCATGATGTTGCTTATTGGTCCAGCTGTGAAGAGTTTTTCTTTCCTTATGCTCACAGGTAACCCATACTGACAGCTAAGGTCTCTGCACTTTACCTCCAAGTCATTGCTGTGTTAATTCTTCTTCATGTAGTCCAGTTTTTCAGAATATTTGCTTGACATACAGATTAAGTAAATATGTTGAAAAGGCATAACTTGGATATACATCTTCCCTAATACATGCACTGTACCTTGTTCTGTTTAAATAACTGTTTCATCATCTGCACACACAAAAAATTAAGTATCCTCAAATTCTCATTCTTTACAATATTATCCATAGTTTGCTATGATCCATCAATAGAACACAGGTGGACATCTTTCAGCCAAGACCTATCTGTTATCAGCAAAATACTCCTTGTTCCATTTTTGTGTAACTTTAATTTTTGGCAGTTCCCTGCTCCAACCATCTTAAAATTATATTCACGAAGATCTGTTTGTGTGTGATAACTGTTTCATCATCTCTACATTTTTTTGGGTCATCTGTTTTAGAATAAGTTACTGTTGTTGTGTACCATAGGGTCAGAACTGACCCATAGCTGACCCTTCAGCGGGTTTTCATAGGCAGTTAATCACACAGGAGGTGAGGGCCCATCAGTCTCCTGCAGAGTCAGTGGTGGCCTCAAACTGTGTACCTTTGGGGTTGCACTGCATCTTCTTGCCACTAGGCCACCAGAGTTCCCTTTAAACGAGTGTTGTTCTGTACCACAGAGTCAGAACCGACTTGTAGCTGACCTTCCAAAGGGTTTTCAGAGGCAGTTAATCACATGGGAGAAGATTGTCCATCCTTCTCCCATGGAGCAGCTGGTGGCCTTAAAAACTGTCTGCCTTCAGAATTGCAGCACAACTTCTTTGCCCCCAGGCCACTAGAGGTCCCTTTAAAATGAATACAAATCTGTAATTCTATCAGTCAATTACTCAGGAACTGCTTCAAATTTCTTGGCAAAGATAAGTGAAAGTGTCCAGTACTGCATCCATTTGTTGATCCAATGGATTACTCCAAGATCTTCAGTGCAGCTTGAACTTCTCGTTTCAGAACCATTGGTTCTTGTCTCCTAAAGTGGTCAGGCCTCAAGCAATCCATTTTTTTTTGGTATAGTGACTGCATGGTATGCATAGGAATCAGATCGATTACATCTGTGGAAAGAACCACTGGAGAAACTCAATACCAGCTGTGAAAACTAGGCCAGGAGCTGACTGTGGAACAGACCACCAACTACTCATATGCAAATTCAAGCTGAAGCTGAGGAAAATTAAACCAAATCCAAGGCAA
>NW_006399964.1:2802829-2806057 GCF_000299155.1 Elephantulus edwardii | reverse complement strand
CTGGAAAGGGTTAAACCGAGTGGCTCCTTGGAGGCAAGGATTCTGAGGCTCCGTCTAACTTACTTTGGACATGTTGTGAGGAGAGACCAGTCCTTGGAGAGGGACATCATGCTTGGGAGGGTGGAGGGACAGTGCAGGAGGGGAAGGCCCTCCATGAGGTGAATTGATTCAGTGACTGGGATAATTGGGATGGGAGTGTCAGAGACAGTGCAATTGGCATAGAAAAGAGCGGAGTTTAGGGCTGTTGTACATAGGGTCGATATGTGACTCGACAGCACATAACAACAACAACAACAACAACAATAGTGACTGTATTCCTTCCAGCTTCTTTTAATCCTTCCTGCATTGTTCACTATTTTGCTCGTTCAGAATTCATCTAGAGGATTGACTATTTTCTTCTGTTCTTTCAGCTTGAGCAGCACTAACTCCAGCTTTTCACGTATTTCATATAATACCTTGTTTTGTCCTCGTGGGCCATCCTTTGAAGTATTCTCTCCAGATCTTTTATATCCTCATTTATTCTATTTGCTTTGACTTCTTTACATTCTACAGTAAACTTCAGAATCTCCTCAGACATGTATTTTGGTTTTTTCTTTCTTGTCTTCAGAATGCTCATTTTCTTTCTTCACGTCCTTGATGCCATCCCACGACTCACCCAGTCTTTAGTCCTTGGTGTGTAATACATCAAACCTATTTTTCAAATGATCTCTAAATCCAAACAGAATGTACTCAAGGCTGTGGTTTGCTTCAAGGACACATTTTCATATTCTCTAGCTTCAGCTTTGTACATGAGCAATTACATTATCTGTTCCCCAGCTGGACCATGGCATTGTTCTCAGCATTTTCAAAATCAAAACTCACTGTTGTAGATTCAGAGCTGACTCTTAGCTGATCCTCCAGTAGGTTTTCTGAGGCTGTAAGTTGGAGGAGACAGCCCATCTTGCCTCTGCAGAGCTGCTGGTGCATTTGAACTGCCAGACAGACACTGCCTTTGGGTTAACAGTGCAATTTCCTATAATCTCTGTCAACAGTTTTCATCATCTGTTGTAGTTAGATGCTATTGAATTGACTATGACTCATGGTGACCCTATGAAGAATGGATCTGAACCCGTCCTATCCTGTGCCATCCTGACCATTTCTGACATGTCAAGCTCACTGCTACAGTCATTGTACCAATCCATCTCATCGAGGGTCTTTCTCTCCTTCCCTACCATCCATCTTTCTAAGCATGCTGTCCATTTCCAAGGTGTTTGACTGTGTAGATCATAACAAATTATGACTGATATTGGGAAGAATGGAAACTCCAAACACTGAATAAGGTAAAATCTATACCTAGACCAAGAGGCTATTATACAAACAGGGCAACGGAACACTTTTTATTGTTATGTATATTGAGTCGCTTGTGACTCATCGTGACACTGTGTACTAGAGTCCTAAACCCTGCTCTATCCTGTGCCAACCTTACCGTCTCTGACACACCTACTCCCATTACCCCAATCACTGACTCGATCCATCTCATCAAGGGTCTTCCTCTCCTGCACTGTCCCTCCATGCTTCCAAACATGATGTCCCTCACAAAGGACCAGTCCCTCCTTTCAACATGCCCAAAGTATGTAAGACGAAGCTTCAGAATCCTTGCCTCCAAGGAGCAGCTCGGTTTCACCCTCTCCTGGACAAACCTGTTTGTTCTCTTCTCCAGCACCACAGCTCAAAGGCATCCATTCTCCTTCTATCATCCCTAATCATTGTCCAGCTCTCTGATGAATGGCACGTAATTGCAAAGACTATGGCCTGGATCAGGTGCACCTTAGTCTCCAGCCTGATATCATTGCTCTTCAGTACTCTGGAGAGGTCCCTGATAGCTGACTTTCCCAGTTCAATTCATCTCTTGATTTCCTGGCTGCGGGTACCAAGAGTATTGCTTGTGGAGACAAGCAAACTAAAGAAAGCTGTTAACAATCTCAATTTCTTCACCATCCATCCTGATGCTTCCAATTGGCCCAGTGGTGAGAATCTTTGTTTTCTTGATGTTGAGCTTCAATCTATATTGAAGGCTACAGTCCTTGACATTCTGCAGTAAGCGCTTCAGGTCCTACTCAGTTTCAGCAAGCAAGATTGGGTCATCTGCATAACGCAGGTCGTTGATGAATCTTCCTCCAATCCTGATGCCACATTCCTCCTCATACCGCCCAGCCTCCCATATGATCTGTTCTGCAGACTGATTGAAAAGGTATGGAGATACAATACATACTTTGGCGGACACCCTTCCCGATTTTGAACCATGCAGTGTCTCCTTGCTCTGTTCTGATGACTGCCTCCTTGTCCACATATAGGTTTCACATTAGCACAGTCAAATGTTCTGAGATTCCCATTCTTCTCAGAATCAGCCACAGTTTGTTGTGATCAGCAAAGTCAAAAGCCTTTGCATAGTCAATGAAACACAGATAGACATTCCCCTGATACTCTCTGCTTTCTGCCAAGATCCATCTAACATTAGCTATAATATCCCTAGTATGGCCTCTTCTAAACCCAGCTTGTACATCTGGCAGTTTTCTGTTGACGTGCTGCTCAGTCGTTTTTGGGTTATTTTCAGCAGAATCTTGCTTGCATGTGATACTAATGATACTGCTTGATAAATTCCACACTCGGTCGGGTCACCTTTCTTTGGAATGGAAACAAATATCAATCTCTTCCAGTCAGTTGGCCAGGTGACTGTCCTCTAGATTTCTTGGCACAACTTAGTTAACACATTCAGGGCAACGTCTGTTTGTTGAATTCTGTTGGGCAGTATTTTATTCAGGTTTTTTGTGTCTATGTTCATAAGAGAGATTAGCCTATAGTTTTCTATTTTGGTGGTGTCTTTTCCTGGCTTTGGTATCAAGGTTAGCTTTGCTTCATAGAATGAGTCTGGAAGAATTCTGTATTTTCTATTTTCTGAAATAGTTTATGTAGAACTGGTGACAGTTATTCTCTGAATGTTTGATAAAATGAACTTGTTAAACCATTTGAGGCAGGGCTTTTGTTGGCTGGAAGTTGTTTTATTACCTTTTCAATTTCTTCTTTTGTAATGAGTCTCTTCAAGTGTTCAATTTCAGTTTGTGTCAGTTTAGGTAGGTTGTGCATTTCTAAGTATATGTCCATTTCCTCTAGGCTTTCGTATTTGTTTGAATAGTTTTTCCATAAGACTTTAATGTTAGATTTTTTTTTTTTCGTTGGTTCTGTTGTGAT
>NW_006399964.1:2775822-2799649 GCF_000299155.1 Elephantulus edwardii | reverse complement strand
CGAATTGAGAATCCAGAGATCAACCCATCTATCTATGGTCAACTGATCTTTGACAAGGAGATGAAATCAGTGAAGTGGGGGAACGACAGCCTTTTTCTTTTTTTCTTTCATTAGTTTTGCTAGTGGTTTGTCAATTTTATTGACCTTTTCAAAGAATCAACTCCTAGCTTTGTTGATGGTTTCAACTGATTTTTGGTTTTCTATTTCATTTATTTCTGCTCTAATTTTTATAACTTCAGTTTTTTTAGAGGGTGTCAGGTTTTCTTTCTGTTCTTTTTCAATTTGTTGGAGATGTTGGGTTAGAGAGTCAATGGTCAATTTTTCCTGCCTTTTGATGTTTTTTGCATATTGCTATAAATTGACCTCTGATGATTGCTTTGGCTGTTTCCCAGAGGTTTTTGATAAGTGATTTTTTTTAATTGTCATTTGTTTCAAGAAACTTTTTCATTTCATTTTTTATTTCTTCTAGTACCCAGTCATGTTCAAGCAAGGTGTTGTTCAGCTTCCAAATGTATGTTTTTTTCTCCTTTATCCTATTTTTATTACTTTCTAATTTTGTAGTCTTGTGGTCTGAGAAGATGCTTTGTATTATTTCTATGTGTTTGGATTTATTGATGTTTGCCTTGTGACCTAAAATGTGATCTATTCTGGTGAACATCCCCTGCACATTGGAGAAGAAGGTATACTATGCTTTTTGTGTGTGCACTAGCCTATAAATATGTATGAGATCATGTTGGTTTATTGTGTAGTTTAATTCTTCAGTATCTTTGTTGAGTTTCTTTCTGGTAGTTCTACGTTTTCTTGGGAGTGGTCTATTGAAGTCTCAAAGTACTATAGTAGTGTTTTCTATTTCCTTTTTCAGTTGTGTTAATGTTTGTTTAATGTATTTTGCAGGTCTTTCCTTTGGTGCATAGATATTTATTATTGTTATGTCCTCTTGTTCCATTGACCCTTTAAGCATTATGTAATGACCTTCCTTGTCCTTTGTGATGGTTTTTGCATTGAAATTTATTTTATCAGAGACTAACATCACTACTCCTACTTTTTTCTGGTTGCCATTTGCTTGGTATTTTTTCCCCCACCCTTTTATTTTTAGTCTTTCTTTATCATAATTTTTTTGGGTGTCTCTTGTAGACAACATATTGGTGTATTTTGGGGTTTGTTTTTTTTTTATCCAATCTGCTACTCTTTTTCTCTTTAGTGATGCATCTAAACCATTCACATTCAGTGTGATTATTGAGAGGCACGGTTTTATTGCTATCATTTTGTTGAGTTCTTTTTGGTGTTGTTGCTAGTTACTTTTGCCCATCCTGCTTTCTGTAGCACTACTGTAAGGAGAATGTCTCTCAGTGTTTTCTGCAATGCTGGTCTTGTTTTTACAAACTCCCTTAGGTTCTGTTTTTCTGGGACTATCTTGATCTCTCCTTCATATTTGACGGACTGTTTCACTGGGTACAGTATTCCTGGTTGACAGTTGTGTTCTTCAAGTGTTCGATATATATCATTCCACTGTCTTCTTGCTCTCATGATTTCTGCTGAGAAATCTGCTCTTAATCTTATCTGCTCTCCCTTATAGGTTACTCTTTGTTTCTCCCTCTGCTTTCTGAATTCTCTCCTTATCTTTAGTTCTGGCAAATTTGACTATGATATGCCTTGGTGTTTTTCTTTTGGGGTCTATTTTATATGGTCTTCACTCAGCTTCTTGAATATATATTCTCTCATTCTTCATTATGTCTGGGAAGTTTTCTTCTAGCAATTCTTCCACAACTTTTTCGGTGCCTTTACTTGCTTCCTTCTGTCCTGGGATTCTGATGATGCACATGTTATTTCTCTTGATGGTGCCCCACATTATTCTCAGTTTTTCTGTTTTCTCCTTCTTTTTCGGCTCTGCTTTTTGCTCTAGCAAATCAGTGGTAACAATTCTATCTTCTATTTCATTGGTTCTGTGTTCCGTCTCTTCAACTCTGTTCATGTGTTCCCCCCCCCCCATCATGTTGACAGCATCTGAAATGTTGGACCTCATATTTTGGATCATGGTTTCTTGTTTTTTCAGTGTCTCTAATGCCTCATTAGTTTTATCTGCATTGTTTTGGATTGTTTAAGCTCTTCCTGATTTTTGCTTGCAGTGTCCTGTAATTCTTCAAGTTTGTTTTTCACTCATTGAAAATATTCAGTAATTGTTCTTTTGAATTCTGTGTCAGAAAGTTCCATCAGACTTTCTGCCTTCAGGAAATCCTGAAGACTTGCTACTGTGTCTCTTTTGGGGAGTGATATCTTGCTTTGGATTTGTGTGGGGAGTAAGGTAGTCTGCTTCTTTTGGGACATTGCTGTGGTAGAGTGTTTTGTGTTTGAGACAATAGCTGGTTCTTGATCTGACATCACTGCTCCAGAGGAAAGTTGTGTACACACACAAGTAGATGCACTTAGGGTGGGTGCCTGCAGAGACACACATTTGGGCGGGCAACATGCTCACAGATGCACAAGGGAGGGGAGTGCAAAGGAGACCTCACTCAATTTCCTGCTGTCCCACTCCTGGCAGGTGTGTCATGCTGCAGCTCCCTGCTGTGGCTCACTGCTCCCCACACCCCACGGAGGCTCGCTGCACCCCACCAGTGCTTGCAGCTTCTGCAACTCTCAAATGTCCATGCTGATCCACAGCAAAGTTTTGAGAAGCACCTATTTGTGCTCCCTTTTTGACAGCAGTTTGTTCCCCAAAGTACCTGAGTGAGCATGGACGAAGCCTGTTGTTCCTTCTGAAAGTACTTTCTCACTTCCGTAGAGGAACCCAGGACCTCCTTGTTGCCTGAGTTTAGGGGTCCCATGTGGTCAGGTCAGACAGCAGTTGATTCCCCAAAGTACCTGAATGACCAAGGAGGAAACACTTGGTGAGACTGCATGAGAAGCTGCTACCAGCAGTGAGTTTCTTATGTAAAATCTTACAAGAATGCCTTGTGATGTAGAGTTGTTGGCAGTGGTTGGTGGTCATCAGGAGCCATTGAGTATGACTCATAGTGACCTGGTGAACAACACACCTGAACCCCGTGCCATCCTCAAAATCTCTGACATACTTGAGCCCACTGCTGCAGTCACTGTGCCAAGGCAAAAATAACAATTAGTGTCACATACTTTGAGCATGTTGCTAGGTAAGGCTCCTCCTTGGAGAGACACCATCCGGGCAGTGGAGACTTGGTTAAATATTTGACTAGTAGCCAGAAGGTTGGCAGTTCAAACTCATCCAGGGTCTCCTTAGCAGACAAGTCTGGTGATTTGCCTTCTGAAAGGGGGCCACCCTTTCAACATAAATGCTATGTGTGCAGTTTTACCCTCCATACTTGTAGTCACATGACAACTAACAACTTTTGTGGTGGTTGCAGAGTGTGATGAATGTAACTGGGATCATGAAATTAACATGTAGTTATTGTTGTTACGTGCCATTGAGTCACCTATGACTCATAGCAACCCTATGTACAGCAGCTCTGAAGTCTGCCATGTCCTGAGCCAGTCTCACGGACTCTGACACACCTACTCCCATTGCCCCAGTTACTGTGTCAATTTGTCTCATCCTGGGTTTTCCTCTCCTGTGTTGTCTCCTCACCCTTCCTAGTATGATGCCCTTTTCCAAGGACTTGTCCCTCCTGGCAACATGCCCAAAGTATGTGAGACGGAGCTTCAGTCAACAGCTTGGTTTCACTCTCTCCAAGACAGAAATATTTGTTCTCCTGGTGCCAACTCCACAACTCAAAGGCATGATTCTTCTTCTGTCATCCTTAGCCACTGTCCAGCTCTCTGATGCATAGCAAGTAATTGTGAAGACCCTGGCCTGGATGCACCTTAGTCTCTAGACTGACACTGTTGTTCAAATGTTAAAAACAAAAGCATGTCTCTCATAGGGAGATCTGGTGGCTTAATGGTAAGAAACTGTGCTGCAATCCCAAAGGCATATGGTTTGGATCCATCAACTGCTCCACAGGAGGATGGACAATTTCCACTCATGTGATATTTTTTTTGCCTCTGAAAACCTACTGGAGGGTCAGCTATGAGTCAGTTCTGATTTGGTGTCATGCAACAATAACAACGTAGGACCTACCTCATATTTATTTTTTATGTACAGCTTCCTTTGTATCTTTTACCTTTTCTCTTGTTCTCCATGAGCAAGAGAGAAAACCTAGTCAATAATTCCTATCAGCTGCTGTTGGAGTGCACCCTGAGGGAGTGAACTCTACTGCATTTGTGCTGTGAGTCTGGCTGACTCAGGCTGCCAGCCTGTGGTGCTCCTGGGGCCAGTGAAGGCTGACTGTGAAACTGGCTGGGACATGTTGTAAATCTCCTCCTCCTCACCAAAGGCTGAAAGTTGGCAAGTCTGAAGCATCCCAGTAAAAACACCAAAGAGAAGTGATTCTAACAAATAATGCCATAAAAACCTTTCATTCTCAAGGATTCCATAAACAACTGCCACTAGATGGATTCCTTTTTTTTTTTTTTAAAGGACTGATTCCCTCCGCCCCCCCCACACACCCACCCCCAGTTTTATTCTTTACCTTAAATGTTGTTGCTGTTAGGTGTCAACAAGTAGATGGCTACTCAGAGTGACCTTATGAACAACAGATGTGAACCCTGCCCTGTCCTGAGCCATCCTCATTGTCTCTGATATTCTTGAGCCATTGCTGCAGTAACTATGTCAATCCATCTTGTTGAGGGTCTTCCTCTCTTTCGCTGACCTTCCACATTTCCAAACATGTTGTCCTTCTCCATGGACTGACCCCTCCTGACAACATGCCCAAAGGATGTGAGACAAAGCTTCACCACCCTTGCCTCTAAAGAGCACCCTGGCTGCACTTTCTCCAAAACAGAGGTTTTTGTTCCTTTGGCAGTCTGTGGGATAGTCAGTACTCTTCCCCAACCCCACAACTCAGTCAATTCTTCGGTCAATCTTGGCCAATGTCCAATGTTCAAATTCATAGCAAGTAATTGAAAAGACTATGACTTAGATCAGGCACGGATAGTCTTTAAGTTCTTGCTCTTTAGCACTTTGGAAAGCTCCCTGACAGCTGATTTTCCCAAAGTGATACATCTTTTGATTTCTTGACTTCTAGTACCAGGGATGATTGCTGATTGGTTGAAAGTTACATTTAGTTCCAGGATCACAGGGTGATTAAGGGTCATACATAGCCTTAGGGATTTTACCAGTCTCTATTACACCAGAAAACCTGGCCAGTTGTAGGATTTTACATTTTGTTCCAGAATTTTTCCCCCCACCCTGTCCCAGCCCATCTGCCATGACCACTTTGAGAGCACTCAGCAGTGGCCATTTAGCATCATCCAGTTATTCTGGTCTCAGGACAGTGGAATGAATAATGTTTCTATAATGCAGTACTCCTTTGGACGAATTCTTTCTATGTGTCTTTGCTTTTCTTCCCTCCTCTTTGCTCCAGACAGGAAGAAAGACCAAAGTTTCACCTCGAAAGCTTTTAAGACCTCAGTTGCTACTCACCCAAGTAGGATGCAGAACTTTGTCTTTGAGGACTAATGTTATGCCAAATGACCTTGATGTCCCCTTGGACCTGGGCCTGAGGTCCTAGGAGGGACCCTCAGGATGTTTTGTTATGACTCAGAAGTTGGTATCACTTTGCTGCCTGATGGCCCTACTAAATTCTCAGAGATTTAATCTACAGAATAAATGTTTTCCAAGTCAGCTGGATTTATATCCAAATCTGCCAACACTAATTCTCATACATCCACTTAGTCCTTCAGCATTCTGCAGCATGACTCCTTCTGGGTCCTGTTAGGTGTCTTCGAGTGACCTATGGACAAGTCAGAACCTCCCTGGAGCCTGCACCAGCCTCAATCTGCTGTGCTTGTGCTCATTATAGATGAGACTAAGCTTCACCTTTTAAAAAACTCCAAGTCCTTCAGATGTAAATATTTCTCACTTTCTTTCCTAGCCTTTGAACGCTGTAACTCTACATTATGGTTCTGGCATGTCTTCCTTTTATCTTCCACCACCCCTTCCTAAGGAAGGAGCCCAGCTGATACCATGCATCATGTGATGAGGAAACTCAAAGGAGGACTGCTGTGAGCTGGAACTGAACTCTGCCTCAAAAGCTATCGTAGAAGCTTTGTTGCCTTGTTGTTTTTTGTTTTTTCGTGTTGTTGTTTTTTTTTTTAGCCTTGTTTTCTAATGACTTCTGTCTTCTAGAAAGCTAATCTACTGAAGAGGTCATCCATTCATGTTTGAGGTTAAATTGAAGGATATATGTAATTGACTGACTGCCGCAGCATTGTTGTTGTTATTACATGCCATCGAGTCGTTTCCGACTCATAGTGACCCTATGCACAACAGCTCTAAACCCTGCTCTATCCTGCGCCAACCGCACCGCCTCTGACACACCCATCCCGATTACCCCAGTCACCGAATCAATCCATCTCATAGAGGGTCTTCCCCTCCTGCGTTGTCCCTCCACCCTCCCAAGCATGATGTCCCTCTCCAAGGACCCGTCCCTCCTAGCAACATGTCCAAAGTATGTCAGACGAAGCCCCAGAATCCTTGCCTCCAGGGAGTAGCTTGGTTTAATCCTCTCCAAGATGAATCTGTTTGTTTTCCTGGCAGTCCATGGGTACATTCAGTACCCTTCTCCAGCACCACAGCTCAAAAGCATCCACTCTCCTTCTGTCCTCCCTAGTCATTGTCCAGCTCTCTGATGCATAACAAGCGATTGCAAATACCATGGCCTGTATCAGGCGCACCTTAGTCTCCAGAGAGACACTGTTGCTCCTGAGTACTTTAGAGAGGTCCCTAACAGCAGACTTTCCCGTCGCGATACACTTTTTGATTTCCTGACTGCTGGTGCCAAGAGTGTTGACTGTGGAGCCGAGCAAACTGAAGCTGTGAACAATCTCAATCGGTTTACACCGCTGTGGAAGGTGGCAAGTCCCAAATCCAAGGGACAGGCATCAGGCCTCTCCTAACTTCTCTTGTGCGATTTCAGGGAAAAATGAGACTAAATAACCTCCCTACGACGCCAAAAAGTAGCTGATGTGGGAATGCAAGTAGCAAGGGACTATCTAATTAGTCATCTTTTAGCCAAATCACTGTGTTATGGTTAATAACTGAAATTAGCCAACTACATGAAACTTTCAGACAGTTTGTGACAAAAAAAGTGAAGAATAGTTACATGATTTTAAGGTTATATCCTTTAAGTGAGCGAACTTGAGGTATAAGAACAGAAGAAATCTGAAACATGATTATAGCACTGTCATTCAGTAACACTCCAAACACAAATGTGGCAAGTTTTCCATAAAAGGAGCTTTTATCCATTTACACAGGAAACAGAAGTCTGTGGTCCAACCAATCCCAGGGAGCAAATGGCTCAACTAAAACCAGAATGTGAGTCTAGAACATTCCTGTGACTGGCTGGGGCATTGAAGGGGCACTGTAATTATTAAGAAGATGCTGATGAAAGACAGCTTTTGTTAAAATGTTTTAAAGAGAAAATTATATTTGCCATTTAATTATGTTGTCTTGACAGCATTACTGAAAGATGTAAATATTGACTTTCTTATATATTTTATTCTCATTGAAAAATCCAATAAATATTTGATAAGTAGATAATATTGATAAAGGAATGAATGACAGGCTGCTAAAACGAAATAAAAATACATTGGGGGAAAAACTCTCTTAAATACGTATCTATGTGTAAATATTCTTCATTGCTTTCTTCATTAAACTAGGGATTATGTGGTCTATTAATAAAAAAACGTCACTTTTAAATATTAAAGACATTTTGTTGTTATGTGCCATTGAGTCAACTGTGACTCATACTGACCCTATGTACAATAGCTCTGAACTCTGCTCTATTCTGAGCCAGTCTCACTGTCTCTAACACACCTACCCCTATTACCCCAGTTACTGTAACAATCTCATCTGTAACTTTATTATGTTACTGTAACATCTCATCCAGGGTCTTCTTCTCCTGTGCTGTCTGTCCACCCTTCCAAGCTTGATGTCCTTCTCCAAGGACCGGTCCCTCCTGGCAACATGTCAAAAGTATGTGAGACAGAGCTTCAAAAGCTTTGCCTCCAAGTAGTAACTTGGTTTCATCCTGCATTTAAATTTATCTTTAGAGAAAAAGTGTTCAAAAGCATCCTGTACTTTATTCTGGACACTGCATTTCTAAATCTGCTACTGAAGTCTTTCTAGTTATTAATATCATTCTGTTTCTTTTTCACATATTCACTGCCCAGCTTCAACAGTGATATTGTCACTATTTGTTCCATTCATCCCTCCAAGCACTTCCAAGGCTCTATGTTGAAGCCAACTTTGGGTGTTACTGTTTTCTTAAGATCTTACTAAGGCCAATTACCCTGTTGTGGTCAGATGTTGAAGATGAGATCTTTCTGGATGGCATGTCAAGAGTGGTGCTCACAAGTCAATGATTATCCAGAAATGACCAACTCCAAATTATTGAACAATATTGTTAATTTTACACGTAAGTAAAATCATCTTGAAGATAACGTTAGAACTATTGGAATAGTAAATGGGCAAGGAGCTACCAGAAATGCAAGCTTGTCTCAGAAGAGGCCTTGGAACTAGGGATAACGTTGCTGTTGTCAGATGGTTCTTAGGTGAAAACAGAGAATACCAGAAAGGTGTTTAATTGTTTTTTATTAACTAGATCAATGTATTTGACTGTATAGGCATTAACAAATTATGGCCAACAATGAGAAGAACAAAAATCCCAGAACATTTAATTGTGGTAATGTTAACACAGAACAAGGGAACATTGTATAGTTTAAAATCAGGAAACTCATGGTGTATGCTCTTTCCATACCAACTCAATCTGTATGTTGAGCAAATCATTCAAGAAACTGGACTGTATGAAGAAGAATATGGCATCAGAATTGGAGGAAGATTCAACCACTTGTATTATGCCAATGACTTGCTTGCTGAAAGTGAAGACTTGCAGCACTTCCTGAAGATGGAAGACTACAGCCTTCAGTAAGGATTACATCTCAACATGAAGGAAACAAAAATTCTCACCACTGGACCAACAGGCAACATAGTTACAGATGGATAAAGGGTTGAAGTTGTCACCAATTTTATTTTACTTGGATCCATAATCAACAGTTTTGGTACCAGCAGTCAGGAAATAAAAAACGAGCTGCTTTGGGAAAACTCAGGGACCACTCCAGAGTACTAAACAGCAATGTTGTCAGTCTAAAATCTAAGGTGGGCCTGATGCAAGCCATGATATTTTCAAGTACTTGGTATGTACCTGAAAGTTGACAATGAATAAAGAATAATTGATCCCTTTGAATTGTGGTGTTGGAGAAAAGTGTTAAATACACCTAGACCACCAAAAGATTGAATACATATGTCTTGGAGGAAGTGAAATCAGGGTGCCCCTTAGGGACAAGGATGGTGATGCTTTGTTTCCCACACTTCGTGTTGTCAGTAAGCACCAATCCTTAGAAAAAAGCCATCACCCTAGGCAAGGCTGAAGCCCAGAGAAAGCAAAGAAGACACATATGGAGGTGGACTGGTACAGTGATTGTAGCAATGGGTTTGATTATCTTGGAGGTGGAGGACAGGGCAAGGTTCAGGTCCATTGTTCCTAGAGCAGGTCTGATTTGTGGTCTACTCAACAATAGTTAACACAAGGATGGGGAACAATAAGTGATTAAACACCCTTCATGCGTTGGTAGTGTTGTGCACTGTCAGTTTGAAACCGACCTATACCTGATTCTCCAGTAGGTTTTCTTTTTTTTAAAATTTAAATTTATTATTAATTTCAGTAAAAATTTACAGAGACTTTGGATTTCCATTCATTCATTGTTGCACTTTTCTCCCCTTCCAACCCTCCCCCCTAGTACACTACCCTCTTGAAAAAGTAAAAGACAAATTCTTTCATTGTTTTATAAACCCTTCCCCAGGTCTACTCCACTGTGCAGCCTTCGCTCTAGACTCCTGTCATGACAAAAATATCTAACCACATATCCCTTTTAAACAGTTTTCTCCCTCATCTGTTTCATCTGTATACATTATTGAACCCCTCTTTCTCAGTCTCTTCCCAACCCCAAGGTCAGTCCTATTTTGAGTGGCACCATGCAGTATCTGTCCTCCAGTGGGTTTTCAAAAGCAGTAAGTTGATTAGGAGCTGGCAGATTTGAACTGTGAGCCTTTGGGTTGGCAGTACAACTCCTTACCACTAAGCTACCAGAACTTCCTCACCCTATGCACAGGCAGTAGGAGAAAAAAATAAATCAAGGTTGGGTAAGGCTTATTCTAATCAATAAACAGAAAGGAAAAGAAAATGTCGCTCTTAGGGCAAAAGCATTCGTCTATATATGAGATGAGGGAACTTTGGTGGCCTAGTGGGCAAGAGCTGCACTGTCAATCCAAAGGCAGGTGGTTCAAATCCACCAACTTCTCTGAGGAAGAAAGCCGGGCAATCTCCTTTTGTGCGATTCACTCTCTGAAAACCCTCTCGAGGGCCAGCTATGAGTCCATTCTGATTCAATGGTGATGAGAGCAAAATGAGTGATACTTGAGACAGAAAAGCTGCTGGTTCTTTTTTAAAATAAATGCATCAATGGTTTACTATTACTGTGCAAAACAAGATATAAGATATAAATTTCTTAATTACTGGAAATCAGATGATTATCAAACAGTCAATACCAGGATTACAGACTGTTATGAAAATATTGCCTCTTGAAAAGACAATTCCAAACAGAATGATACTAATCATTAATACTTTCTAGATCTTTTACCAAAATAAGCTATCTACTGTTGTAATAGCAAATATCATAAGTATTTAACAAATATGAATTTATATTATAAGTATTTAACAAACATGAATTTATTCTCCCCCAGCTAAGAGGCTAGAAGTGTGGATTCAGGTTGTAACTCTGGGAGGAAGCTTTCTCTCTGCATCAGCCCTGGTGAAAAATCTCTGTATCTTCTGAGTCTGCTCCTGAACAATCTTCATGTGAGTTGGCATCTGTCTTAGCTCATCTTTGCTAGCTTGATTGCTTGTTGAATCATAAATATGTCAAGATAATTCAATGTGGTCATGTAGGAAGACACTCTTGGCTTGATGCTCCAGAAAGATCCCAGTGGCTGTAAATTGCACAGGAGATTGGCCTTCTCTTCTCTTGGAGCTGCTGCCTAAGTGTTTGGCTGTTATAGTCTCCAGTCTACATCACCAGACCTACCTCTCTCAAGATACCACCTCCACTGAGATATACCCTGTGCTGCATAACAAAGACAACCCATTCCTCACTAGGATTGTAATCACAGGCAGTTGCTGTTATTGTGTACCATCTAGCTGGAACCCACTCATACCTGATGGGTTTCTCAGAGACAGTTAATCACACAGGAGCAGACTGTCCATCTTTCTCTTTTGGAGCAGCTAGTGGATTCAAACTGTCTGCCTTTGAGTTGGCAGCTCAACTCCTTATCATTAAGCCACCAGAGCTCTCTAACCACAGGAAGAGAGGTTAAGAGTTACAACAGATGATTCCCCCCCACTCCCACCCCCACCCCAGGAGCACTATTCAGGCCTTTAAAAAAACCAACTAACCAACCAACCAACCAATACCCCAATGCCTCAAACTCACTGCAGTAGTGCTGGTTCTGACTCATAATAACCCTTTAAAACGATCGAGTTTGTGAGGCTATAAATTAAAACATGAGTAGAGTGCTCATGTTTCCACCTCAGAGTCCCTGGTAGCTTTGAACTGCTGGAGTGTTCAGCGTTTGACTTAGCAGCACTACTCGCTAAGGACTACATCACCAGAGCTTCCTTTCTGCCCATGACCCCTAGAATTCATGCAAAACACACCAACCACATCACATGATACCAAAGCCTTAAATCAACTCAAGGGCAAGATATTATCTTCAGAAACATCTAAGCTAAGCACTTATTTTAGGGGACACAATTTAATCCCTATCAACCACCAAGCCACTTTTTAACCTAATAATTATACAGCCTTTTGAAACTAATGAAACATATGGCATACACTAAGTCAAATGAGTAAAAGAGGGGGAAAGAGTTAGATGATAGTTTTTAAATAGGAAATTTGTTTATAAATCCATTCAGAAACAAATGAACACAGCTAAGGGGTGAGCTAACAGGTAAGGGGTGAGCCCATGATCTGTATTCTCAGTGCAGCCAGAAGATTAGTGTTGCTGAGGCTGAGGATGCAATTTGAGAGGAGATAGACCTTGGGAGGAACCCTGAAGGATGTAAAGATCTAGCCACAGAGACGAGGAAAGTCAAAACGCATTGGGGGCAAAGTGAAGAAATAGTCCTGAGGAACCATGGACTGACGGGTTAGAGACAGAAATCATAGTAGTGATAGAGGGAAATATTAACATTTGAAAGAAAATCCAGAAGGCTCATTAATCTGGATGATAAGTAGGATAAGATAGATTTAGAAATGTTAAGACAGCAAGAGATCTTAGAATAAAGTTGGACATATCTAATGAATCAGTCAATCTTTTAATCTAGTTCCCAGGCTCTACAGATCAGAAAATTAAGGTTTAGGGAGTCACTTCATTTTCCTGCACACTTCAGGTTGTTCTGACAACCAGGAAATAGAGTGTGTGTTAATCGCCTCCCCTCATCCTACCCTGCAAAAAGAAGTATAGAATGGGAACAAAAGATTTATTTAAAGTTTCTTCCCTCAAAACCTCCCATGGCAAAACTGTGCTCAGTTAACCATCTCCCTGTCACATCCTACTTCAGTATCTTGTGAAAAGAAACACAAGTTTCTATCAATAAGGAAACAAAACTATAGTAAAAACCAGAAATTACAGTTCTGATAATGTATCTCAGAAAGTATATGAGGGACCCAAACAGAAAACAAACTTTCTTGATGTTTTTGAAAAACAAAACAAAACAAAAAAACCAACAAAAAGAAACAGCAAAAAAACCCACCAGCTAGAACATTCTACTTCAATATAATTATTTTATTCAGTATTTGTAAACTTCCAAGCATTCAGACTTATTGAGACCCTCTGAGGCTATAAACTTTGCCTACAGAGACTGCCTCTCTTTTTCCTTGCAGAGATGTGGTTTTGTTTAGCAGCCTGATATGGCACATATCAAACTACTAAGGTTCCTTGTTGTGTTACGTGCCCTCATGCACGTAACCCACCTATGGCTGGCCATAATAGCTCCAGCCTCACCCTAATTTATTAACTACTTACAGAAAATGCCGGAGAAGGTGAAGATGGTACATGATAAGACAGGGTTCAGATCTGCTGCTTACAGGGTTGCTATGACTCAATAGCATCTAACAACAGCAATATTGGGGAGTTCTGGAGGTCACAAGGACAAGGAGTTGCAACTGTCAATCTGAAAACAGGTAGTTGGAATCCACCAGTTGCTCTGCAGGAGACAAAGGTGGACAATCTTCTGTGAGATTTAAATTCTGACTGAATAAATTCCAGCAGGTCCCCTTTTCACTCCCTGGTCAAGATTATTAATACAGATAGACACATAACATTAACAGGAGGGGCCAGTTCTTGTAGAAAATATCATCTCTGGAAAAGTAAAAAGTTATTAAAAGAGAGCATGAATGTGAGGATGCTACAGGATCCTGTTGGATAACGTTAAATTATACATCTAACTCAAATTCATTGCCATCAAGAAGATGCCACCTGAACTGAGCATAGGAACACTGCATGGTTTTAAATCAGGAAAGGATGTGTGTCAGGGTTTTCTTTCTCTACACCTACTCAATCTGTATGTTGAGTAAATCATTCACAAAGCAGGATTCTATGAAAAGAAACATGGCATCATTGGAGGAAGACTCATCAACAACCTGTGTTATTCAGATGACACAACCTTGCTCCCTGAAAGGGAAGAGGACTTGAAACACCTGTTCTAGAAGATCAAGGGTCTTTGATATGGATTACATCTCAATGTCAAGAAAACAAAGGCGCTCATCACCAGGCCAATAGGCATCAACAAGATAGATGGAGTAAGGATTGAAGTTGATAATGATTTCATCTTGCTTGGATCAACAGTCAACACACCTCGTATCAGCTGTCAGGAAATTAGGAGATGTATTGCATTGTGCAAATTTGCTGTCAGAGACCTCTCCAAAATGCTGAAGAGCAATGATGATGTCAGTTTGAAGACTAAGGCGCACCTGACTCAGGTCATGGTTTTGTCAATCACTTGCTATACATCTGAGACCTGGACAAAGAATAAAGAAGACAGAAGGGAAACTGATGCCTTTGAGTTATGGTGTTGAAGAAGAGTACTGAACATTCCATGGATTGCCAAAAGACCAAATAGTAATGTCTTGGAGAAGGTGTAGACAGAGTGCTCCTTGGAGGCAAAGACTGTGAAGCTTCGTCCCTCATACTTAAGACATGTTGCAGGGAGAAAGTATTCTTTGGAAAAGGACATTATCCTGGTAAAGGTAGAAGGTCAGAAAAAGAGAGGAAGACCCTTAACGAGATGGATTGACATAGCAACTGCAGCAATGGGCTCAAGTGCGCCAGAGTTGATGAGTATGGCATAAGATAGTACAGAATTCAGATCTGTTGTTCATAGGGTCGCTTTAAGTCCACTCGACAGATCTAGAAACAACACTTGTTTCCGATACTGAATTGTAAGAAGTACTACTAGAAATCTGAGCCCACTCCACTGCTCTTAATAACAATATTGACAAATACCATATCTACTTGCTTGAAAAGGGAGCTCTGGTAGCCTAGTGGTAAGGAGTTGCGCTGCTAACACAAAGGCAAGAGGTTCGAATCCACCAGCTACTTCGCAGGAGGAAGATGGGCAATCTCCACCCGTGATTTATTTCTTCTGTCAGCCGAGACAGTTCCTATTCAATAGCACATAACAACTTGTTTGAATTATGTTTGTGATTGGACTAACGTCGAAGGAAGATGATAATAACACAAGAAATCCCACAATGAAACCCCCAAAACGAAAAAGTAGGGAAAAAACCCCATTGACCTAGAATGGATTAAGCACCAAAATCTTTCCCCAGAAGTCTGGGTCTTAATTTTGGCATAAAATGTTGGAACTCAGAATGGAAAATACTGAAGGTAAACGTGGCTGCAAAGGGGCAAAATTTATTCTTAGCTGTCAGTAGAGAGGGTCAAATGACATCAGGGCGACTGACTGCGCGCCAAACCCGGCAGGCCTAAATAGGTGGCCGGTCTTGCTCAGCGGAACCCTGGGCACTGACTCCCCTTGCTGGCCGGCTTCTAAAGCGAGGACGCAGCCTCAGGCGCGGCTTAACGTGCAAGGCATTCTGGGATTTGTAGTGTTGGGTGTGTGTGTGTGTGTGGGGGGGGTTGTTGTTGGTTGGTTTTTTTGGTTTGTTTTGGGGGTGGTTTCTCCACTCCCAGGTCTCCGTTTATGTAAATGATCCGTCCTTCCCGATCCGGCCTAATTTCCCAGTCCTCCGGTTTATTCGGGCCCAGTTTGAAAATTCCCGCGGCGCCGGCGCCGGAAGGCTCGCGAGACCTCGGGCGCCTCAGCCGCGATCTCCCTTGGTTCTCTCCTCCCCTCCGCCCTGCCCGGCCCCTCCCTCCGCTCGCCGTTGGTGGTGCTCGGTCCGCCGACCGTGGCGGATTCGCGCAGCGAGGTCAACGCTGCCGGAGCGGAGGCGGCAGAGTCGCGGGGAGCAGGACCCGGCGGCGCGGCGCGGTGCGGCGCGAAGCGAACGGCGGCTGCGTTTCTGCCGCTGAGCCGTGTGGTTGCGTGCAGCCGTCTCTCGAACACTCGGAGAGTGCGGATCCGGGAAGCGTGGCGAGGCGGGAGGAAAGAGAAGCAGCTCCCGCGGGGCGGAGGTGCGTGCACGCCGGCCGTAGCGGCCGGGTGTCTCGGGCGATGCTGTGACCGGCCCGCGCGGGAGGAGCTCGCACCTCGCCTCGCGCCGCAGTCGACTTGGTGGCCGCGGCGGCTCGGTCACCGACCCTTCTCAGGTAGGCGGAGGCGGGGCGGGGAGGGGCCGGGGTGGTCGAGGCCTGCGGCGCGTCCGGGTTCCGCGCGCCACTCCCGCGCGCTCGCCTAGGCCCCCGCATCTGCTGGCGGGCAGACCGTGGCGGCTGGCACGCGCCCCGGCTCGAGGGGGCGGCCGCGTTCCAGGGAGCGGGGCTGACGTTACATAACCAACTCCCCAGAGAAACGGTGGCACATGGCGACGGGGACTCTTCGCGGGTTCCCCTCTCGGCATCGGCCTCCAGCCGGTCTCTTGCCCTGCGCCCCCTCGCCGCTGTCCTCCGGGACGGTGGAAACCTTGGCGGATCTGTCGGTGATGGACACCGCTGCGACTTTGCGGTCGTCTTCTGTTCGTGTGTGCTGCGCCCTACGCGGGGTGAGTCCGCGGCGGGGCACGAGTGACCCCGCGGCTCACAATCGGTGAGTTGATCTAATACCAAGGATTTAAGATCCACGACCATCGTGGTTCTCACTTGGCCGCCTTTTCCGCACTTGGAAAAGGAGGATTATTACTGGGTGGCAGGGTTTTTTGGGGGGAGGGAGGGTATAGGTTTAAGTTTGTTCTCAAAGCCACGGAAGACTCGATTTAGGTGTGTGCATAGTTACGCGAAGTTAGCGGGGTTTTTTTTTTGGGGGGGAGGGTCTCTTGTCAAATTAAATTTCTAAGCAACTTGAGCCATACAGAACTCCAAAATGGCCTTTCAAATACCTTGCTGTCAAGTCGATTCCGACTCGTTAGAACTGCGCCTTGGGGTTTGAAATATAACCTTTCAGCGCAATATAACGAACTGTGTTGATGTTAACGTGCCTTGGATTCAGAACCGACCCTCAGCTAACCGTCCAGGGAGTTTCTCTTTTGGGGCAGCTGTTGGATTTGTACCATGTGCGTTTGGGCACTTTGGTTTAAAAAAAATAGTTTATGTTTAAAATTTTGTGATTTTTAAAAAAAATATTTAGAATAATTCATTTACATTATGTTTTATAGTCTTTACATTTATGTTGTTTCATACAATCATTCGTATGTGTTGTATTTTACATAATTAATTACCATTGATCTATACCTGTTGTTATACCATCTTTTCAACTCCTCTCAGAATCTTTCCTGTTCCTTCACATCCCACTCTGTCACCCACTAAACTGCTATCCACGTGATTTCCATCCTTCCCCTTTTCACTCACCCTTACCCTTTGTGCTTTTGGACATTTATACACGATTTACTAGTATCCTTCTGTTCTCACAATAACTATGTTAGACAGTGTTTGTTCTTATGAGACTGAGCTCACTCCCATAATGCTCTCTAGACTCTCCTGTGTTACATAGTATTTTAGTAAATCGTTGCTTTGATTGCCGCATAGTATTCTGTCCTTGTAAATACATCACAATTCTCAATCCATTCCTTTGTTGATGAGCATTTGGGCTGTTTCCATATTCTTGCTGTTATGAACATAGGTTGTACTTCTTTTTGTGATTTTTTTTCTTAACGAAATTTTACAGCATGAATTATTCATTCAACAGTCCCTAACCTGCTTTGTGACATGGGCTGTGATCCCCACTTTGTAACTGCACCCTTGCAACTTTTCCCGTGTTGCCTTTTTTATTCATCCTCTTTTCCTGTTTCTCAGCCTTTAGAGTTTTAGCCCTGGGCAGAGGCTGCACTTTTGAATCTTGTGTGCTGGGTTGGTCTGAGGAGTGTGTTAACCTCCCTGGCATTATGATCACCTTTTAGGCGCCTCTGTTGTTTGGTTTATCTGCCCTTTGACTGTTAATTGAGCCATAGTGTGTTTGAAACATTTTTTAAAATCTTGTCACCAGTGGTTTTATGGTCAGAATACATAACTTGATTTTTAAGAAGAAATGTTATTTCTTCATTTAACGCTTAACCATAAATATTTCCAAAGACTTTTTCCCCTCTCTAGAATAAAAGAAAACCTAAGTTCTTTTAGATTAGCTTAAAGGGGAACAAAGTCAGTCTGTTTTGCCACCCAGCCTCATCTGTTCACAAATTTTATTCTTCAGCTACTCCAGAATAGTCACTAATCTTGGACCCATTTTCTTAAAGATGGACTTTGATCTTTATTTCTGATCTTCAGCCTGGAACTGAAGCATTAAACTATATATATATATATATATATATATATATATATATATATATATATATGTGTGTGTGTGTGTGTGTATATATATCTATGTATCCTGTTTTAAAATTTTCACACTTCATATCCTCCTTAGCCATCTGTTTTCCCCCATGTAGTATAATCCATGTCCAAGTTACCCTGATTTACCATGTATTTGGCTCTCTTAGCTACAGGATCCAAGGAATGCCCAAGACTTAAAACATGATTTTTGCCTTACAAGAATTCATAATGTGATGGGGAGGGTAGAGGCAAGCACAGTAATAATTTTGAAAAGGAATTTCTAGATGTGAGCATGAAGATGGAGTGTGCTCAGAGGTGAGAGGACAACACTGCCTACACTAGAAAGTTGGTCTTGTTAGTGAGTGGAACTTGGGTGAATGGAGTTGGAGGGAACAGCATGTGTAAAAGTACTAGGAAGATGGCAAACTGGTGAAAATAGTAGGTTTGGGTGACAGTTTTTTAAAATGTGATAGCCAGGCTGTGGGGTGTCCAGATTGCTTGTGGCTAGGGAGCTAGTGAAAGTTTTGAAGAGAGGAATGATAAGCTATTTCTGCTTTGTCAAGAAAATTACCAAAGAAACAGAGAGAACATTGAAAGTTTGATACTTCATTTTCATAGGTTTTCAATCCTGACCTGTCATACAGGATCCAGTACTTACTCTGTGTTTGTGTGTGTGTGTACACTTAACTTTTAGAGTATCACTAGTTCTCTTCAAGTATTCTTGAGATGTTAACATTTACACTAACTTTGGGATTTGAAAAGCTTTTAAATGATTTTTTTTTTTACCTTGTATAAATTCAAAGGCTGTCTTTAAAATTTGAAAACATTTGTCCTTTTATATATCAATTTTTTTTTTTAACTAGTCTTGTTAGGAATCAGATTTAAGTACTCCCTGTTAAAGTGTAAAGGTAGAAAAAAAGAAGTGCAAGAGTACATTACTAGTAACTGGTGAAACCTGTGTTGTAAGCTGTGTCTGTCTGACTGGAAATTATTACCTTTTCCAGCACTCTGGGTGGTCCTATGATTATTGACTTATATATAAAATGTAGATAACTCTTATATATACAGTAGAGAAAGCTGATCATTATTTGGTGTTTCCCAGGCACCAAAGACTTTGTGAATGTTTTCCCCTTGAAAATAGACTTCAGTATGTTTTGGGTATTTGAAAACCCTATATTAATTTCAGTGTAATGAAATTATTACCAGTAAGTAAGTAAATTTCATTGGCTGTGTGAAATGATGTCCTATTACCTTAAGCACTCCTAAGTATGTCATAATTAATGCAAACCTAAGAATCTAAAAGGGAGGTGATAAGGTGGAGGAACTCATAGAGAGAGCCCTTTTGTTTTTATATATTCAACATTTTACCATTTAATAAACATTTATTGGTGTATGACTTCAGAAATAAACTCAATTAATAAATTGGTTTTCCACTGATTGTAGTAGTAAGAAAGGAGTAGGATCATTGACAGCGTTGAGCCTAAGGAACCTTAGTGGCAGGTGGTTAAGCTTGGCTGCGAGCCCACAGATTGGTGGTTCAAACCCACCAGCTGCTCTGTAGTGATAGTAAGCCTCTATCAGGTTTTGCAGTACCCCCCCCCGCCCCCCCCAGTAATTAACAGTATTTGAACCACTGACTTTCTGTTAGCATCTTGTGTGTTATACATTATGCTACTGGAGCACCTTTTTGTAAAGGAGCAATTTCAACTCTGTCCTGACTCAAGGCACTTAGCAACAACAGCATAGATTTCAAACCCAAGTTACTAGGGGTTAACAGTAGATTAACATTTTTACAGTGTTAAAATTTTGGGAGGAATAGCTGGGCCATAGGCTATATCTTTTGGAGCATTTGACCATTAGAAAACATCATAGAAAGTTGATGTTTGTACAACTCTGGATTCCATTGCTGATAAATTCCTACATGTTGGGCTTCCTTCTTTATGTTGTTGTTAGGATTTGTCCTGTTGACACTTGATTCATAGCGACCCATGTGAAACAGAGAACCATGCCCAGATGTACTCACAGTCTCTGCTGTGTGGAAGCTCATTGCTGCAGTCCCTGTCACATCACATTGAGGGTCTTCTGTTCTTTTCATGACCTGCTTCTTCAGAACAATTTGGGAGTATTTTTGGCAGTCCATGCTAGATTAATATTCTTACCTGGCACCACAGATTAAAGGCATTAGTTCCTTTGTCCTCCTCAGTCAGTGCCCAGCTTTCCTATGCTTGTGAAGCAGTTGAAAATACCAGCACCTGAGGCAGACACATCTTGGGCTTTGCACTGACGTCTTTGCTCTTTAAGCACTTCAAAGAAAAGAAGTGTTTGGTAGCATTTTGCCCAGTGCAGTATGTTGTTTGTTTTCATAGCGGCTGGGTGTTGATTGTGGATCTAAGTAAAATTAAATCTGTGGCAGCTTCCACCTCTTCTTTGTTTATCATGTTGCTGTCTATTGGTCCACTTGTGAGGATTTTGACTCTTGGTGTTGAGGTCTAGACCATACCGAAGGCCATGGTCTTTGGGTTATCTGCATGTTGCAGGTTGTGAAGGAATCTTCCTCCTACCCTGTTGCTACGTTCTTCTTAACATATTCCACTTGCTTGGATTATTTGCTCAGCACACAGATAAGTTACCAAGGAGGAGCCCTAGTGGCATAGTGTGTTTTATGTTGGACTGCTGACTGAAAAGTTACAGTTCTCATCCACTAGCTATTCCATAGGAGAAAGGTGTGCAGCCTCCTCTCAAAGATTTACAACCTAGCAAACCCAGTGGAGGATTGTGCTAAGTCAGGCTCTTAAGGCATGAGGTTGAAAGGGACCAGATAATTTGATAACCTCACCCACATGTAAATTCAAAATACAGATGTTTCATAAAGCATTCAATGCTTTTGCTTTGGGTTAGTGAACTGTTGTGTGTCACTGGGTCAGTGCCAACCCATAGTTGACACTCCAGCAGACTCTGAGAAGCTTTAAAAAGCACAGGAGCAGTTTGCCCATCTTTTTACCATGGAGAAAGGCACATGGATTTGAGCCCTGTGCTTTTGTTTGCAGAGCAACTCTTTACCCACTAGACTACTCGAGCTTTATTATTTGAATTTGAAATGATCTTAGATAAATTTGACTTTCAAACTTTTTGTCCCACTTTATTTCTAAGATTCAAAAGTCTCAAATTTGATATTTGAGTATCTTTCACCCACTGATATTTTGATTGTCATCTTTTTATTGTTTGTTCCCCCTACCCTTTAAACCATTGGCTGTTTTTTTCTAGAAAAGATTGCTTCACATGTCAGTTTTCACCTCTAATACCATTAGTTGTGTAGGGTTAGCCTTTGAAACAGTTTTACCTCAAAAGTTGGCACAGTGCACTATGCTTCTCATAATGCCACTGGTACCAAATATACAAGATGAGGTTGAGTACCTGATACCACAGGACATATATGTTATTTGTTTTACCTGAAGGTTTTAAATCTGATGGATGCCTACTTAGTACTTAGATGTTACATCAAAGAACCTGTTTTCCTTTTCTGCTCCTCCCACTACCTTTCTGGGTATGGTATGTCTCTAGAGCTTTTATTAGTCTGTAATTTCATATTGTGTGCTATATGTGGAAAATGTTTTTTAATTCCCTCAAGATGGATGATTATAATCATCTTAGTGCTTAATAAAAATTCTACATTTTCATAAGGATTTGAATTCTACTTTGATAACTGTTAATCAGCTTGGTATATTGTTTCATTTCTGCTTATTTAATCTTTTAATAAAAGTTTTAATACAGCAACTCATTAATGTAATGCATCTTGCTTTTTAAAAAAAGAAAATCCAGTCTGCTTTTAAAATTACATCTTTCATTTAATGTGGCTGCTGATGTAATATGGTTAGGTTTGAATCTACTATCTTCTTACTTTTTATTGAGCCCATTATTTGGATTGAATGGTTTTTTAATGTTTTATTATCTTTATTTATTACTGTAGTTTCTTTAAAAATTATGGTTCTGAGATTTATACTATACATCTTTAAAATCCCATAGTATAACTCAGGCCATAATATTTTCAGTTGCTTTATAAGCATATGAAACTTGGACAAATAAAGAAAATAAAAGAATTGATGCATTGAATTGTGGTATGGTGAAGCATATTGACTACATCATAGATGCCCAAAAGAACAAACTTACTAGAAAAAGTGAAGCCACAGTGCTTCTTAGTGGCAAGGGTGAGAGACTTCTTACTTTGGGCATGTTACTTGAGAAGGAATCAGGCACTAGAAAAGGATATCATGCTTGGGAAAGAGTCAGCAAAGAGAAGACGACCCTCAATGAAATGGATTGGTATGCTACCTTCAACAGTGAGTTTAAGCACTGCAGAGATTGTGAGGATGATGTGGGATTGAGCTCAGTGTCGCCATATATTTTGAGACTGTCAAGTGCACTCAACAGCACACAACAACCTCTTTTAGTAAGATTTAAACATTTTTTATGTAGTATGAGAAACTTACAAAAAGATGTTTCAATTTCTCTCTGGGCCTTTGTTTTACTGGCATTTGATTTCCTTCAATTAAAAATATATTGATGTCTAGTTGGAACGGATCCTTATCTCCAGTGAGTTTTCAGAGGCTGTAGTTCACATGGGAAGAGATTGCCCATCTCTGTCCTGATGTTTTACTTACACATTATACATCCCTCGGTATTTTACCATTTTTATTTCAAATAGTTATTTTAAAAGAGGTAAACAATAAGGAAAGTATTTGATGTGTTGTTTGTTGTTATATGTTGTCGAGTTGCCTGCAACTCCTCGTGACCCTATGTACAGCAGCCCTAAACCCTGCTCTATCCTGTGCCAGTCTGTCTCCAACACACCCACCCCCATTATGCCAGTCACTGAAGCAATCCACCTCATAGAGGGTCTTCGCCTCCTGCGCTGTCCCTCCACCCTCCCAAGCATGACATCCCTCTTCAAGGACTGATCCCTCCTTGCAACATGTCCAAACTTTGTGAGACAAAGCTTCAGAATACTTGCCTCCAAGGAGCAGCCCTGGCTTCACCCTCTCTAGGATGAACCTCTTCGTTTTCTTAGCAGTGTACTTACATGTATTCTTATTTCTAGTGCTCTGTGTGTAGATTTCCATCTCTTATCATTTAACTCCTAAATGTCAGTATTTCTTGTACAGGGCTGCTGCTAATAATTATGTTTTTCAGCTTTTGTATATTTTTAAATTGTGCCTTCATTTGTAACTTTTCCATGGTACAATATTATAGACTGGCAGTCTCTTTCACCCCCTTTTTGTTTTTCTCTCTTTTATTTATTAATTATTACACATTTCACCCCCTTTTGAACTTTAAACATGTTGTTCTCTTCTGGTTTGCAGGGTTTCCAAAAAGAAGTTTCCTGTCATCCTGGTTATTTTTCTTAAATGCATATGCTTCTCCCCACCTACTTTTATTTCCCTTTCTTTTTTGTTCTTTGCTTATGATGTACCTTGATGTAGTTTTTAAATGTTTGTTTCTTGTGCTTAGGATTGGATGAGCTTTTTTTAGATTTGGGGTCTGTAGCTTCCATCATATTTAGAACCATTTTGGCTGTTACTTTCAGTTCTTTTCCTGCCCCTTCTCCTAGAGATTCCATTTACACACATTAGACACCTTGAGGCTATCTCTATTCCTTTTTTAAAAAAAAATTTTATTTAATTAATTTTAATGAACATTTACAGAGATTTTGAATTTCCATTC
>NW_006399964.1:2763116-2769372 GCF_000299155.1 Elephantulus edwardii | reverse complement strand
TGGCTTTTTTGACTATGAAAGCAACTCCATTTTTCCTCACCTTTTCATCCCTGAGTAATATATCATTAGTGAAAAAAAAAATTATTAGTGACTTAATTCATTTTCCACCTTAAAATTACTTACTTAGATATCATTAGTGTTTTTATTTTTAGATTATAATTTTAAGAAATTGATTACATTTTGTTACAAAAGTGTGAGCCTTACATAAGTAAAAAGAAACTAATACCTCAAATTCGAATGGCACAGAATTAATTTTCCGATTACTTCAGACATCTCTATGCAGATATACATGCAGAAACTTTCAAAGTGAAGTTGGTACATGGAGAATCAAGTAGAAATGCTATAGATAAAGGAAAAAGGAATCCTTTAAGAGTTTTTAGCTATTTTGTAGTTGTTTTGCCAGAGAATCCTCTGAGTGACATCTATGAAAATGTCTTCAGAGTTTAATCCTTACTTGAAATGGCCTTAAAACCAGAAGTGGTTATTATCTGTGGTCACTCTTTCCAAGAGTGTATACTCACCTAGACTTTAGGATCCTTTTGCCAGGAAAGTGACAAAATGACCTCCAGGCCAGGAAACCATTTCTGTTTTTGTAGGGGTACCATATGCTATTTGGGGACTTGTAAACATGGAATTTTTCAGTAAATTTATTAGTTATCTGTACCCCTTCAATTGATACTTATCTTCATACAGATAGTCTTGGATAGTGTTGTCTGGATTGTTTAAACTTTGGTTATGTAGTATTTCTTGTCTGTGTGCACTTTGGTTCATTTGTTAGGTATTAGAAAAGGAGATAATGTGTATCATCTGTAACTTTGTGACTCCATCAATGTGTAACTTCATGCCAAATGAGTGGTGGCAAATTGTACTGGTGATGTTTATTAGATAGTATTTCCTCTTTGACTTTAAATATCTAGATATGCTGTTTTGTCTTTATTCATATCTCAGACAGTAAAAGGACTGAAGATGCTTTATTTAAATTTTGTCTACTAGGCAGTAGTATTGTTGTCCTGTATAGTAGTCTCCTGTTTGTTTAGAGTTTTTACATATATTTGTTTCTTCAGTGTTTTGACCTTTTACATCTCATACCTTATATCTGACCGTTTTTCTTCCCGCTAAAGTGTTCTACATTGTATTTGAATCTGGTGATGGTAAACTCTTCCAGGGTTTTGGCTTCTCTTTCTGTTAAATTTTTATTTTATTTTATCAGTGTGTCTAGTATTTACTTGTCTTTTTTATTTCAGGGTGTTTGTTTCTCTAGAGCTGGAAAATATATCTTGGGATGTTGTCTCCTTCTTTAGAAGAGATCAGTGTTGTAGCCTTCCGGAATTCTGATTAAGCTTTTAGAGCTTCTCCCTCTGTAGTCTCTTAACTTTTTAACTACTTATCTCTTTATTTCTCTGCACCATAGTCCAGATAACTTTCTGGGCTTTATCTAGTCTACTCTTCAAATCTTTGAGTATGTAGAGCTGAGTGCAAAAGTAAATGTGTAGCATCATGATACAGCAAATATCTATGAATTCACCACCAAAATTTAGGAGAAGAATGTTCCTGATTTTGCATAGTTTTTAACTTTGTGTAATTGCAGTTATTCTGTATGTATTTTTATGTTGCTTTTACTGTTTAATATAATATTCTAACACTTTGCATATAACTGTAGTTTGTTCTTATTACTCCATTGAACTTTTACATTTTATTTATTTTTCACTTCTAGAATTTCTGGCTTTTTTCTAGATCTTCTAATCCTATTTTTATTTATAATGTTTGAAAGTTCTGTTTTTCTTTTCAAGGCTTGATTCTGCTAGCTGTTGATCCTGTTGCTGTGTATATTTGACTCATTTTGTTTGGAATTTTACTTGAGAATTGTTTGTGTTTCTAGAGTATATTTTATCTGCCTCCACTCCCCCCCTCCCCATGGATTGCTTAGTGTCTTATGAATCTGATAATCTTTATGAATATTTTTCGTCACTTGAGGTTTTTCAAATAGCATAACTTGAATTCATTACACTTACAGACTTGCAGAAACTGAAGTTTCCATTTCTAAGTAAGAGCAGGAGTCATGGTCAACATGACCAGCTTTACTACTGCCCATGCTCTACAGTAGGCATCTCCCTAACTCACTTGTTGCTTATATGGGCCCCTGGAATTTAATAGGAGGCACTGAGCCTGTATTAGCTCCTGGTAGATTGCTCAAAACAAGATCAGTGTACCAGGATTGGATTTGATAAAGCCAGTTTGCAGTTCTCCCAGAATTTTTACCTTCTCTTCACTTTTATCTTTCCAACTTAGTGATTGTTTGGAAAGGTATTTTATATTGCAACCAAGATTTTTGGTATTTACAATTTATGTGGAGAACTGGGGGGCACATTTTCCCCCACCTCTAGTGAATGGCATGTACCCGAACTCAGTTTCTGAAGTTATTGTGGGTTTGGATATTTTTGAGCTTACTCCCAATTTTTTTTGTTTTGTTTGTTTACCAAAACATTCTTAGAGCATTCAACCTTACAAGATGAAGAGGAGAGCATTTGCCCAAGGGTAACGCTCAAGAGACGAGAAGAGAGAGGAGAGAAAGGAATAGATAGAGCTGGCAGGGAGCAGGTGAGAGTGCTGTACATCAGTGGCACAAAGCAGAATGTATATGAATGAGTGGAAAACAATTTGCTCTGAAACTTGCTCTCAGATCCTGATATAAAGTTAAAAACAAAACAAATAACCAATGAGGTGATTTTTCTGACCATATAAATTGTGAAGTTCCTAAAGAGGAGGTTAGATAGTAATGGAATATTTGTCAAAGGTTATATGAAGTATTTCATTAGAGCATCTGAATTCATGACTATTTTACAAGGCCATTTGAGAAAGATTTTCTATTTTAAAAAAATTTTGTTGTTTGTTGTGTGTGTATTGTCAAATTGGATCTGACTGGTACAGGAGGAGATTGCTCCTCCTTCTCCAGAAGAGCATCTGGTGGATTTGAACTGCGTGCCCCAGGGATTGCAGTGCAGCTTCTTGCCACTAGGCCACCAGAACTTCCTGGGAAAGATTTTCTTAGAAGATAGAACACTAGAGATATGTATTAAAAACACACATAAAAAAAAAAATAAATCAGTTTTGTTTTAGTTAATGTGACTTTTGTGAGTTGACCCTTTTTTCTGCCCTAGTTCCAAGTAATCAGGTGTAGTAGAATAATGCAAACATGTCATTAATCATGTTGTCTTTTTAAACCTATTTACAGAAGTATGCGAGACCTAACAGCACAAGTGACGAGTGGTCTCCTGCACTTCCCTGAAGTAACTATTCAAGCCCTTGGAGAAGATGAAATAACACTTGAATCTGTACTTCGTGGAAAGTTTACTTCAGGTAAAATCATGTTTTAAAAAAACAAACAAACTAATTTTTAAGGTAAATAGTAATAAGAATGTGTGTGGGTTACAGTTTCTTTAATTAGAAGAAAAAAACAGAACTTGGGTAGAGTGGTCTTATAACAGCTACAGCCATTCTTCATCTAGAGCACGTTTTCAGGCAGTCTCATTAGACCTGTTGTAGTTCCTTTTTTTTCTTGGTAAAAAGCCCAGCCATTATCTGTGGCTCTCAGGCCTGGTTTTATTTGTTTTTGGTCAAACATTCTTCTAGGTGATATAGCACCGGTCTGTCCATTTGCTGTACAGAGGTAACTCATTGTGATGCTAAACCCTGTGACTCTGATGTGTCAGATGTGATAATGGTTACCCATGGTGGACAGTGTTTGGTGGAGCTCCCTGGTTAAAATAAGCATGGAAGCCCGAGTGGCATCCACTTCTGAAATAGCTTGCCTCTGGGAACTATGAATGTGGAGAAACGATGAAAGTTACGCAAGTGTTCAGGCTTTTCATTCATATGGTGTCTACAACTCAACGGCACTTAACAGCGATAACAAAAAGCCCAATCTAAAAATGGGCACAGGATATGAACAGACAGACACATCACCAAAGAAGACGTTCAGATGGCAAATAAACACATGAAGAAATGTTCAAAATCCCTAGCTCTCAGAGAGATGCAAATAGAAACATCTATGAGGTATCATCTCACCCCAGTAACAATAACAAAATTCAACAGAGCAGCAAACAACACATGCTGGTGAGGTTGTGGAGACACTGAAACCCTTATTCATGGTTGGCGGGAGTGTAAAATGGTAGGCAATATGGCACTTTCTCAAAAAGTTGGAAACAGAAATACCACTTGACCCAGCAATTCCACTACTGGGAATATACCCTAAAGAAATCAGAACTGCCACCCAAGCAGATATATGCATGTCTATGTTTATTGTGGATTGTTTACAAGAGCAAAGAGATGGGAACAACCCAAATGCCCATCAACAAACGAATGGATAGAGAAGCTGTGGTATATTTACACAACGGAATATGATGCAGCACTGAAAAGGAACTTGTGAAATATTATACAAAATGGGTGGTCCTGGAGGACATTATGCTGAGTGAAACATCTCAGTCACAAAATGGCAAATACTCTATAATGTTACTGTTATAAAATAGGACTGAAATAGGGGTTGGTGGGAAACTAAGAAAAGAGGGTTTAAATAATGTACACTGCATTGAAACAGATGAGAGAAAGAACTGCTTAAAAGGAATATATGATTAGCTATTATATGCATGAGAACAGTCCAGAATAAGAGCTGCATAGTAACGTTGACTGGGTATTGGGTGCTGGGGTTGGAAATTAAACAACAATGAAAGATTTTTTTTTCCAAAGAGAAAAACAAACTGGAGGGGGTGGGTGGGGAGGGAAATGTACAACAATGAATGAATGGAAATCCAAGTTTTCTATAAACCTTCATTAAAATATCAATTTTTTAAAAAGCTTCAAAGAAAGAAAAAATATAAGAAGACATATTAGGGTTCATCTTGCCTTCATGACTTCATAAAGTGTGGTAATATAGAATTTGAAATTGTATTCTACATTTTTCCTGTTCTTTTATAGACTCTTTGATCCATATTTTCTATACTGTTTGCCAGGAACCATCCAGTTCTTCTCATGATAAAAAAAAACCCAAACCAGCTGTTAATAGAGACCATTAAGCCACACAACTCATATATTCTTCATACTTCAGACTCTTCTTCTATCTTTGTTGCTTCAGGTGGATAAGGACCAAGTACTCTGCCTTAGGAGGTCATTTGACTACCCCACACATTTCATTAGGAGGTAGAAGAGAAACACTAGACACATTGTTAGGTTAATTAACCAGGATGAACCATGATACCATGACCCTAAACTTCTAAAGTAAGATAAGGCTTTGGTTGTACATAGCAACTTCAGCAACTGCTCTCCCTCTTTTTCCAATTTCTGTAAATATATTATGCAACTTTTAGCAGTTTAAATTTTTTAAAGTGTAAATTACTGACAATTATAAGAATTATCTGTGCAACCTTTAGCTTAGTCATTGTAGTTTCTCATCACTATTAACATTTCCTTCTCTCCTTTCCCTGTTAATCACTAATAAACTTTGATCTCTCTATATTTGTACTTTCTTGTCTTTTTATAAAAGTGAGGTCCTACAATATCTGTCATTGTATGACTGGGTAATTTTCTTTAGTATAATATCTTTAAAATAAAAATGTAGTGAATATAAAAAAAAAAGCCCAATCTAGTTTTATTTCTTGAGCATTTTAGTTTATTTTCTGGGTTTTAGTATTATTGTTGTCATGTTTTTTCAACCTCATTGTGAGTCACTTGCAGCCCTTTGTAAAACAAATCGAAACCTTGTCCAATGTCCAATCCTGCCTGGGATTCAACTTAATTAGGTCCATTGTTAGAGTCGGTGTGTCTGTCTGTCTCGTTGGAGGGTCTTCCTCCTTGACCCTCTGCTTTTTGGAGTGAGATCCTTTTCCAAGGGCAGGCCTCTCTTGATAACTTGCCTAAAGTACCTGAGATGAAATTTGACCATCCGTGCTTCTGAGGAGCATTCTGTCTGCACATCTTCCAGGACAAATTTGTTAGTGATTTATTTTTTTTTTATTTCAAGGTATATTCAGTGCTCTATACCACTCCATAATTTTATTTTCATCAGTTCTCCCCCCACCCCCATCAGTTTTTCTTCTTTTATCCATAGTCCACCTTTCAGATCCACTGAAAAAAAAAGCAAGTGAAATACCTTGGCTTGGATCAGGTGCACCTTAGTTCTTAAATTAACATCCCTTTGAGAAGGTCTTTGACAACAAATTTGCCCAGTGCAATTATATCTTTTTAATTTCTTTTTTTTTTTTTT
>NW_006399964.1:2762059-2763016 GCF_000299155.1 Elephantulus edwardii | reverse complement strand
ACCCAGTCATATATCGCCTTTAGTCTGTTCTTTCCCTCATCTGTTTCAATACAGCATACATAATTTAGCCAGTTTTTTCTCAGTCTTACCCCAACCCTGATGTCAATCACATTCTACAACAGTGGCACCATGCAGTATTTGTCCCTTTGGATGCTCTATTCTTTTTTAATATCTTCCACATCTCTCCTTAGCACAAACATGCTTTTTTTTTTTTCTTTCTTGAACATACAAATTGAAAATAGAGTAAAAGATTTCATGAACTGCTTTCTGTTTCTATCTTCTGGTCATTTCTAGATCTATTAACAGATTAATTTTCTCCTCATTATTAGGGGCTATATTTACCACTTATCTTTGCATACCTGATGGGAGCTGTGGTAGCCTAGTGGTTTACAAGTTGTGCTGCCAACTCTAGAGACAGGCATTTTGAACCCCCCAGCTGATTGTCCAGAACAGGATGGACGATTTCCAGGCTCTGAAAATCCACTAGAGGTTTAGCTGTGAGTTGATTCCGGCTTCACAGCAATGAGTTCAGCTGTATGCCTGATGATACTTTTATTGGATATCAGGCATTGTGAATTTTAATCTTGTTATATTTATATACGATTGGTTGGAACTGACTCATAGCTGACACTCCAGTGGGTTTTCAGAAGCTGTAAATTCCACGAGAGGAGATTGTCTTTTCCCCCCGTTTGAACAACTGGTGAATTTAAACCACACATTTTTAGTTTGGCAGCCTCACTCCTTGCCATGAGGGCTGCCTTTAACCTCGTTTGGGTACTAATTTTGTTTTTTTGGTTTTGGATTTCTTTTTTACTCTTTGGTTTTGTAACCTTTTATTTGGGACTCAGCTAAGTTACATGGGAAAAGCTTGATCCTTTGTTATTTCTCAGCCTTTTTAACTGGACCAGGTCCAGAAGAATGTTTATCTGTGTTTCATTGATTATGCAAAGGCATTTG
>NW_006399964.1:2760785-2761959 GCF_000299155.1 Elephantulus edwardii | reverse complement strand
CCAAGTAAAATGAAATTTTTAATAACTTCAGCCTTTTCTCCATTTAGCATGATGTTGTTTATTGATCCAGTTGTTAGAATTTTTGTTTTTTTGATGTTGAGATATTGACTACGTACAGTAGGCTTTGATCTTCATTCAGTAAGTACTTCAAGTAACCTTCACTTTGAGCAAGAAAGATTGTTACATCCTTTTTAGAGTACAGCTTTTTGAATTATGTGCTCAGCGTACAGGCTGCATAGATGTGAAAAGACACAACCCTGATTGATACACACCTTTCCTTATTTTAAACCATGCAATATCCCTTTGTTCTGTTTGCGTGAAAGGGTAATATCCATACATGTACAAAGAACAGTTGTTGGTATGACTTTTAAGTTCAGGGTTTTCTTCCAATCACTAAAGATAAAAGTGAAGAAATTAAATATGACCACTAGTATCTGCAGTAAGCAAGTTTGTGTCATCTGCATAATGCAGTTTGTTGATCTTCCACTAATCCTGACCCCACATTTCTCCTCAGAGAGCCCAGCCTCCCAGATAATCTGTCCTGCATACAGATTGAAAAGGTATGGAGAATAGGACACATCCCTGGCGTACGCCATTCCCAGTTTTGAACCATGCAGTGTTTCTTTGCTCTGTTCTGACGACTGCCTCTTGGTGCAAGTATAGGTTTCGCATTAGCACAATCAAGTGTTCTGGGATTCCCATTCTTCTCAGAGTCAGCCACAGTTTGTTATGATCCACACAGGCAAACGCCTTTGCGTTATCAATGAAACACAGATATACATTCCTCTGGTATTCCGTGCTTTTAGCTAAGATCCATCTAACATTAGCTACAATATCCCTAGTCCTGTTGTTGTTGTTGTTATGTGCCGTCGAGTCGTTTGCGACTCACAGCGACCCTATGTACAACAGCCCTAAACCCTGCTCTATCCTCTGCCAACCGTATTGTATTAGGACCCCTTTTAAACCCAGCCTGGACTTCTGGCAGTTCTCTGCTGTTGTGCTGTTCTAGTCATTTTTGGATAATCTTCAGTAGAATCTTGCATGCATGTGAAATCAGTGGTACTGTTCTGTAGTTTCCACACTCTGTTGGGTCACCTTTCTTTGGAATGGGAACAAATATAGATCTCTTCCAGTCAGTTGCCCACGTTGTTGTTCACCAGATTTCTTGGCACAA
>NW_006399964.1:2760008-2760685 GCF_000299155.1 Elephantulus edwardii | reverse complement strand
TGGCACATAACAAGAACAACAAGGTCAACCTTTGGAGTGGGCTATTCTGAAGCCGGCAGTCCTGTTCTCAGTACTGCACAGTGCCTGCGTATTACATTTTCCCACTCCAGAGTTCTTCCTGGCCCTTACAGTTGCTGTGCCAGTCCATCTCATTGAGGGTCTTCCTCTGCTTAGTGGGATGGAGAACGGAATACTGTTGTCCATAGGAAATTATTCTAGAATTATCTTCCAGAATTAATCTTCATATCAGAAAATTGGCCTACTTCAAATAGCAAATTATCCACTAAAAATAACAATGTCTAACATTTTATGCTCCCACAGAGTATAAGCGCATTTGTATCTCTGTACTTTGAACTTGATTGACAAAAATGGTCTTTATAATTTGTTGTAATTGCTTTGGGCCATCACATTGAAATCATCTCACAGTTGACTCGCCAGCAGGTTGTAAATTACTTGGGAGGAAAGTGCCCATCTTTCTCCCAAAGAAAAGGTGCTGAATTAAAACTCTGCTTTTGGGTTGGCAGTGCCTTATCACAGGTTAACTTGACATTTAAAAATTATTGTTGTTGTCATGTGCTGTCAAGTCGCTTGCGACTCATAGCGACCCTATGTACAACAGCCCTAAACTCCGTTCTGTCCTGTGCCAATCGCACTGTCTCCGACACTCCCATCCCAAT
>NW_006399964.1:2720989-2759559 GCF_000299155.1 Elephantulus edwardii | reverse complement strand
AGTGCGATTTGCACAGGATAGAGCAGGGTTTAGGGCTGTTGTACATAGTAGGGTCGCTATGAGTCGCATGTGACTCGATGGTACATAACAACAAACAACAACTGGTATCTGCAGTTTGAAATGGATTGAGCATGCAGTTAGCATGTGCGAACAGTAACTATGATAGAATGTAAGAGTTAGAAACGGGAAAATTGATGGTTAGAAAATAATGGCTTTGTGATAGTAATGAGACTGGAGATCCCAAGATAAAACTGTACATTACCAACAACTTAATCATTACAAGTACTTTAAAGAAATAAAATCTGGAACAGTGACTATACACACAGATCTCCCCCTGATGGAATATTCAGAAATCACTTGACTCCGTAAATCCTGAAAGCCAGAATTAGAATATCCCACCTGAATTTAGGAATGATCACAGGAGTAGCTCTGATGCATTGAACTGAGCCGCAGCAACTGAAGACCAAGACAAGTTGTGGGATCCCATCAAAGATACCATACGTGAAGAAAAGCAGGTCATTTAAAATTCAGAAAGACCCCCAAATATATGTCTGAAGAGACTGAAATTTGCTCTTAAAAGCAAAAGGAAAAAAATTAAGTGAAAAGCTGAAGAGATGATTTCAAAGGGCAGTTGGAGAAACAAAGCAGAGTTACATTGGGCATGCTCTTGATGGGGAAGGTAGTTCTTGTAGATGAATAACAGTTTTGGAAAAGTAGAGAGGTATTGAAAGAGAAGACCCAAGGTAGGCTGACTCACTGATTGCAGCAGTGGATTTAAGTTTTAAGGATGGTACAGAATTGCTCACACTTTTGTTATCTTGTACCATACGGTCCCTATGTATTGGAGTTGACTCATAGCACCTAGCAACTACGATAACTCCTGTTTTAAATCCTCTAAGATAAAATATACTTGAAATTAGATTTGGGGTCCACTTTCCCTCTCCTGCTTTGTAGCTATGTGACTATGGGCAAGTTATTTAACTGTTGACTTAACTCTGTTGAAGATTGTTGAAGAATTGAGTTTTGGTGGCCTGCAGGCTGTCCAGGTCTCCCACTCTTTTTCCTTATATACAGTATGCGTGAATAAACTACCATTCTTAACTTAAAAACAACAAACTAAACACGAATAAATGACAGTGTGTTTAAGCATATAGCCTTTACGGAGTGGTTCTTATCATAGCAATATTAGTTGCTCCATTTTCTCTTTTTCTAATTTCAGAATCACTTTGATTTTTTTTTTCCCCTTCTCCCAAAGCATAATTTCTAATAAAGTAGTTGCACAGGCCACTTGGAAAAAGGAAGAGTATGTACAGCCTTCCCAGAAGCAGGCAGGGAGCCAGGAAGGGCAAGAATGAGCTGAGTGCTTTGGTGGGCGGGCACACTCCTGGGAGCCAGGGAGGGCCAAGATGAGCCAAGGGCCTTGGTGATCACATTCCTGAGGCTGGGGACCCTTACATCCTTGGGGTGGGCCTTTCGAGTTCAATTGAAAGAGAATATGTTTTGTATAATGACTTATGTACTATATGAGCTAACTTATCTTTAGTTTTGTATATATGAACAGTATTCAAATAAGTTGGTCTTTTCTCTTGTAGGGAAAAGTGGACTTGCTTGCTTGGCTTGTGGTCCGCAGCTGGAGGTAGTAAACTCTGTAACAGGAGCTCGATTATCTGCGTATAGATTTAATGGGGTAAGTGACCAGCCCCCTGTGATTCTTGCCGTGAGAGAATTCTCTTGGCAGAAGAAAACTGGACTACTCATTGGATTGGAAGAAGCAGAAGGCAGTGTCCTCTGTCTCTATGACCTTGGTGTATCAAGAGTGGTTAAAGCCGTCATTCTTCCTGGAAGGGTAGGTGCTGTCTTTATCTGGACACTTGTGTTTTTAAGTCTGAATACTTCCTGGTTTTGTCCCTTTATCTACTTTGATTATTCATTGCACTGTTCATTTAAAATTCATGAGTATTTTATGTATGCTTTTTTTTTTGTATGTTATTTTTTAATAAAAAGGTTTTTTAAAAAGCAAACTCTTATAAAGAAGTGAACATTTAAATTATTACTTTCTTATTCTTGGTTAGGAAAAGGATGATAACATATGTAGTGGTTTTTTAAAAAATTATTATTAAATTTCACTAGTTTTAATGAACATTTACAGAGATTTTGGGTTTTCATTCATTCATTGTTGCACTGTTTTCTCTACCCTCCTCCCCAGTTCGTTCTTCTTCCCCCCTCATGTCTGTTTTAATTATCCAATTGCCACAGTGCTTGTCAAAGCCAGTTCTGATTAATCTCCTTTGTCAGTGTGTCCTTTGCCATTCCCTATCACTCCTCCCTGAGAGAGACTTTACACTGATTCATAAGGAAAAGGGGACAGCGTATTCTCTTAGCTACTTCCTGCTGAAAAGGGACGCTGTAGGTTTCAGGGTGAAGATCTTCTCTCACTACTCTAAAGGGCCCCTTTGGCAATAGGAAATACGTAAACTATTGTGGAGATTGATTTTGGAATTTAGATGCACTGTTATCAATTGTGCTTAGCCAAACATGTTCATATCCTTGAAGATGTATCATGGAAGTGTTGCAGCCTAGAAGACACAAATTTAACTAACAAGTTAAAAGTACATAAGTCAAAACTTAAAAAGCAATAATATTCCAGGGAGGTTCTAATAGTGGCACAAATCAAGTTACAGAGGGAAGGTGGTTCTTACAATAAAAGGCCTATAGACTAGCACTTTGTCTGTTATAGTGTACAGGTTAGGAACCACAAGATGTAGAGGCTCAGCTATGTCATTTATGGTTCTTAAGTCCTGAAGCCAGTTCCATCTACCACTGGGTTGTTTTACAACTCGGAAGTTCGCATGCAAGGTAGCGGTGAAGTAAGGAACTGCTTATGAGGTTTTCCGTCCATTCTAACAACTAAAAAATAGCGAGAAGAGTTGGGACCTCAGAAGGCTTTTAGGACCAATTAGTAGGCTCTGTGTCCAGGAGAAAATGAATATACTTACCAGTAATGTTAATGCTCACCCACAGCTCTTCTGAGAGGATCTAAATTGTTGAAGCGCATATGTAGTGTTTGAAATAGTAAATTACAAAAACTATTATGAATCTTACTATTTCCAAGTGTTTTATGAAGACATTAAAAATATATGAAATATGTTGTGGTCATTATATATAGAATGGTGCAAAATGGGGCAAGATTCTGATCTCTTTTTGTAGGATTGCTGTGGGTCATAGCTGCAATTGTATGTTATTTAGTTATTTAAGAATAACATTTTTAAAAGCTCTTGTAACTGATAACTTCAGTTCAGTTTGAAATTTGTACTTTGACTTCTATTTTATCGCTTCATAGAATAAAAACAAATTCCATCTTCTGCTTTTCAGGTAACCAATATTGAACCTATAGTTAATCGTGGAGGAGCCAGCACAGGCACTCAGCATTTACACCCTGGGCTGCGATGGTTTTTTGGGGTGGCAGCCGTGGCCACTGACATTGGACAGATCCTGCTTCTTGACCTGTGTTTGGATGACTTGTGCAGTCAGAATGAAGTTGAGGCATCAGGTAACAAGTTATCTTTGAAACCAACAGGGAGTACCTGGAAATTCTCATGTTGGTTTGTAAAAAAATAGTGAAAACATAGCATCTAGAAACTTGTTTCTGTTTATTGAATCTCTTAGTGTTTTGACTGGGCACTGTGGTGCTTTTTGCATAAATTACTGTTTTATTGATAAAGTATATATATATATACAAAAGTAAATTATGTAGAGCTGGAAATGCTGATTTATTTCAGAGACGCATTTAGATAAGATGTAATAAGTAGATGCAGGAGAGTAGCTGAAATCTTAGTCTTTTTTTTTCTTTTAGCACATTATATGGTGCTTAAAAATCTCAGTCTTTATCAGCCAATATAAAATTACCCAAGCATGTGCGTCATGCTTTTGGTTTGCTGTTTCTGTTCCTGTGGTGAGACTAAGGTAGAAATAGCATTATATAATGGGAACTAACAGTGTAGTTTTGATAAAGTTCAGTGTTTTGTCACATAATTGCATCCTAAAATGGGACTGATGTTGCTAGTATTCAAAGAAGATGAACAGTGACAAGATTTTTAGTCTTTAATAGTAATTAGCTTGTGTTTATAAATCCATACATATCTAATACTTTGAATTTTTTTTTTAATTCCTTTGATTGGTCTATATAGAAAGAACTAAGATAGACCTCTTAAAAACACGGGGTCGTTAGACCATGAACATTCTTTGACCCTGAGGACATTGCTTATTTTTAAAGGATTTCCAGAATATCAGTGTGACCTGTTCATTTAGATCCAGGCTTAAGGGACAGACCCAAGTTATCAGTATTTTATCCAGTTTGTAAATGGAACAAATTAGTATATAGTAAAACTGATTTAAACTACAAGTAGTAAAGATTCTATTTGACTAGATAGAAGTTGACTGAAGGATCAGATCATCGGAACAAAAATTAAAATTTTCAAAATATGACCTTAAAATTTTTATTTGGCTAAAAATAATGACCATGCATACAAACACTTAAAAAAGAAATACACTGTGATGGAACTGTAATCTCTAAATTTAGAAGTAGGTGAAAGTTCTTTTTAAAATTAAAAGGGAGACAAATTGACTATAGAAAATACATTAACTAAAAATGAGTTTGAATACTATTAGAAATAGTTTGACTTCTCTTTATTGAGTATTGATCAAGGAATTAAAAATCCTTTGTACATTTATAATTTTAAATGTATTCATAATTAAAACTCTTTAGATGAAAATGATAGAATTTAAGTCCTTTATATTTTAGTAAAATGCTTTATTTCAGAAATCCGTTATCAGTTGGTGAATTCAGCACAAGAATAAATAATATACATCTCTAGACTGAATGTTGTATACAAAAGCAATTACGATTGTAGGTATTCAAACCAGATTTCAGAAGAAATAAATTGCAAGCATATTCTAAGGAGTCCTGGTGCCATACATGTTGGGCTGCTAACCACAAGGTTAGCAGTGTGCATTCTTCCAGCTGTCTTAAGACATGAAGAAGTGCATTTTTTGTCCTTAAAGATTTATAGCCTCAGAAGCCCTCTGGAGAGTTGCCAGGAGTTGAAATTGACAGCACTTCTCAGTAAATGGAGTTTTGCTGCTTTTCCAAACTTAACATTCTTTCTTACATATACTTCCAAATCATTAGTGATAGATCTGCCTTTGTCTTTTGAGTAAGTTGTAGTAATTCCACTGTTTTCGATAAAGACAAAGAACTATTTGATAAAATGAAGTAATTTGCTGTTTACTGAAAAACAGGCAGAAAAGAATGTGAAGTTAGCAATTCAAGTATGGTGATCTCTTTTTTCTCTCTCTTTTTTTTTTTTAAATTAACAACCTTGGGAAAATCTGCCCTTGTATTTATTACTGTATAACGAGGAGTTTTTTCCTTTTCAAACACCCCCAAGCAGATAGAAGAATATACGAATTTTCATATAAACCACCCAAGTTCGTTTTCAAGAGGTGCTACAATACGTGCTTTGTGCATTCTACCTCTGTTTCCTTTATTTCCCTTTCTTTATAGTGAATGTGGAGAATTTCATTATCTCACTTCTAATAACACTCTGAAGAATTCTTTGGTACTGTCCAGTGTCCAGGCTGTACTTGTTGTGTTGATCTCTAACACATTGGGATGCAAATAAAGTCACACGTTCTATTCGATGCTTATTCTTCAAGTCTCCTTAAATGCAGAGCAATCATCTCTCCTTTTTCCTTTTTTAAATACTACTGACTAGCACAGGATATTCAGCTACCTGGAAGAGCGTTCCCCTATTCTACAGTTATGAGCATGTTTTTATGTGGTGTCATTTATTTTTGTGCTGCTGTAATTATGAGTGAAACACGTTAGTTTGGTACCCTCAGGTTGTATTATGTCAGTAGGTACATGGTGTTTGGTGGTTTCCCATTTAGTGCTAAGTTGTGTTCAGGTGAAGTCAGCATGATCCTTTCTCTTGAAGCATTCGTTTCCCTCAGTCTGTTAGTGGTTCTCATCCAAGAGTCATTTTTGTCCTCTAAGGAGTATTATTTTGTCATTCATTGTCTGGAGACACCTTAATAATGATTCTTGGTCCATAACAAAGATTGTCAGTAATGTGGAAGTTTAGAAAGGCTATTTTGCACTAATTGTTTTGACAGTCGAAATTATTGATTTAAGAACTGCAGAATAAAATGATCATAGACAGAAAAGGCAAGGATAAATGCTACTTGAAATGCTGATTCACAGCATAAGAAATTAGTATAATGTTATTTCCAGTTAGGTTTGGCTTAGGTTGTCCTAGACCTTGAAACCCACAAAACCAACATTGTGAGGTGTTTCATTATGTTTGAGAAGTATCTGTGACTCTGTCTGCACATACTTAGACATCTACATGTGCATATGTGTGTACATATTAAAATATATGGAAATTGTTAGTATCCCCTTTAACTGATAAGCATCATCAGTTTCTGGCAAGATATGTTCGGCTTATCTTCCATGTTTATTAGCCTAGCTGTAGAACCAGCCATTCCTCCAAGGAAAGTGGTGTGGGTTTTTTTTTTTTTTGTGGTTTTGTTTTTTTTTATTAATTAATGGGTTAATTTTCATGAAAGTTTACAGAGACTTTGGATTTCCATTCATTCATTGTTGTACTTTTTTCTTGCCCAACCTGCCCCCCAGTTTGCTTTTCTCTTTGAAAAGTAAAATTCTTTCATTGTTGTACAATCCCTCCCCCCAAGTCCACTCCACTATAAAGCCTTCATTCTGGACTCCTGTCATGACCTAATCATATGTCCCTTTTAAACAGTTCTCTGTCCCTCATCTGTTTCAATGCAGTATACATAATCAAGCCCATCTTTCTCAGTCTCCAACGAGAGTTTTTAGATTGTGATTCTAGATTTAAAAACAATAAATTACCTGCTTTATTGTGATTAAGGAAATTAGTGTAGTGCTTAAGAAAAATATTACTGTACACCCATGTTTATCTCATCTTTGTTTACAATAGCAAAGAGTTGGAAGCAACCTAAGTGCCCATCAACAAACGAATAGATAGAGAAGCTGTGGTATATTCACACAATGGAATACTATGCCGCATTAAAAAACAAGGAACTCATGCAATATTATTCAAAATGGGTTACCCTGGAGGACATTATGCTGAGTGAAATATCTCAGTCACAAAGGGACAAATACTGCACTGTGCCACAGTTGTAGAATGGGACTGACATCAAGGATGGGGTAAGACAGAGAAAAAACTGGGTAAAATTATGTATACTGTATTGAAACGGATGAACAGAGGGAGGGAAAGAACAGATTAGAGGCAATTTATGATTGAGTATTATGGTTAGCATAGGAGTCCAGAATTAAGGTTGCATAGGGAAGTGTACTCAGTGCGGCAGGGTGTGGGTGTGTGTGTGTGTGTGTGTGTGTGTGTGAGAGAGAGAGAGAGAAAGAGAATGTGAATGATGGGGGAATTGTATACCAATGAAGGAACTTTTTTTCTTTTCAAAGAGAGGAGCGAACTGGTGGGGGTGGGGTGGGCAGGGAGAAAAGTGCAGCAATGAATGAATGGAAATCCAAAATCTCTGTAAATGTTTATTAAAATTAATAAATAAAAAAATTTTACTTATGGCAGTATTTAAGATCGTTTGTAAGGTCTTTTTTTTCTAACTACATAATGAAATGTATTTTGAAATGTGAATTGTTTAGGTGCAACAAGAAACTGTGTCACCTGTAGTTGCTGTTGGCAATGCTGTAAGGAGAAAAAAGGTGGCACATTTGTAATGCCTGTTGCCTGTCTCACAGACTCTGGGCCTTAGTACTAAGCAAATGACCAATGAAGATTTATCCCTTCGTTTGGAAATTCTTGTGAGGAACTTGTTTAAAAAGGCTTTTTGAATGGAAAGTGTGCAGATTAGGAAAGTGCACAGTTTTTGTCCTTGTTTCTTTCCCTTAGATGCACTTATGCAAGACACAGAGCAGGTCTAGGAAAGAAGCATGGGACAAGAACAGACGCCGTCGTTGCAGTTATGTGCCATCAAGTCAGCTACAGCTCATAGTGAACCTATGACTCTATTAACAGCATATTAATTCCCTGCACTATCCTGAGCCACCCTCACTGCCTCTGACATGCTGCAGCCCATTATTGCAGAGGCTGTGTCAGTCCATCATGTTTAAGGTCATCCTCTCACAATAATGGGGTTTATGGCAGTGATGTACAAGTATCCTAATTATCTGAAGACTCAAAGTTGTAAAAGTCAAATGTCAGGGATAAGTGCTATTAGATCATTACCAATAAGCTTACTGTATCATAGAAACTCATTTAGATAGCTCAAGATTACTCTGATACTTCACTATGCCTTTGAATCACTTGTCTGTTTTAACTAATTCCAGTAGTCAACTTTTGTAATTTGGATAATGTTGTTGGTGGGTTCCTTTGAGTCACAAGTGAACCACAGATTTGAACCATGCCTAGCCTACTCCATCATCTAATCTCTGATATGTAGGGGCTCACTGTTACAGTCATTGTGTCAGTTCGTCTTGTAGAGGGTCTCCTCTCTTCTTTTTTGCTCTTTATAGTTTGTTCGTCTTGGTTATTTTTTGTTCGTAGACCTTGAAGTTTTAACTGGTGTTCCAGCTGAAGTACCACAGCTCCGAGAAAATGTGTTGCAGGAAGGACGGCATCTGTGCTTCCAGTTGACGAGCCCTTCGGGGACACCTGTGTCAACTCTTAGTTTCATCAGCAGGACGAACCACCTGGCTGTAGGCTCTTCTGATGGCTTTCTAGCACTTTGGAATATGAAAAGCTTGAAGAGAGAGTAAGTATGCCTTTGACCTAATTATTGGTAGTTTCTTTGACATAAAGAGAAAAGAGTAGGGAAGATTAATGAGTTTCTAATTGATTAATGGTTTCTAATTGGCTCCAGTCCAAATTTGGTAAAGAAATGACTTAGCACACACATCCAGTTTGGTACTTTCTTATGTGGTTTCTCTTTAAGAGTGTTACTTTGGTGATTATGTAAAATATATTTTAAGTTCCTGTGATTATCATTTGTAACTGACACATGATTGATTCCAAAGACAAAATTACTTGGTTTTTTAAAATAATTTCCCCCATATTCTTCTATATAAAATAATAGTTAAAGGTGTATTTAGTGGACAGGAAAACAATTTTTGTTAGGAAGTTTCTATTAAAAATAAGTTGTAAAATATTTTTAAATCTTTATGCTACCAGTCTCCAAAATAAAATCCTATCGATACTTTTTAATTAATAGCTGTAAAATATTGAGGGTCATAATTCTTTCTTTAGAGTGCTAATGAACATTATTCATGTGATAAGTTGGCTTTTTTAAAAAAATTTGATTAATTTTAATGAACATTTACAGAGATTTTGGATGTCCATTCATTCATTGTTATACTTTTCTTCCTGCCCACCCTTCCCCCCCAGTTCGCTACGCTCTTTGAAAAGTAAAAGAAAAATTTTTTTCATTGGTATACAATCCCCCCACACCCTTCCCCCACCGCCCCGAGTACACTCCACTATGCAACCTTAATTCAGGACTCTTGTGATAACCGTAATACCCTATCATATATTGCTTTTAAACTGTTCTCTCCCTCATCTGTTTCAATGCAGTATACATAATTTATCTAGTTTTTTCAGTCTTACCCCCTCCCTGATGTCAGTCCCATTCTATAACAGTGGCACCATGCAGTATTTGTCCTTTTGTGACTGAGATATTTCACTTAGCATAATGTCCTCCAGGGTCACCCATTTTGAATAATATTGCATGAGTTCCATCTTTTTCAATGCAGCATAGTATTCTATTGTGTGACTATACCACAGCTTCTCAGTCCATTCAGTTGTTGATGGGAGTTTACTTCTTAAGTAGACTTTAGAGTGGATGAACTCTGGAGTGGATGAGACACCTTCCCAAAGTATCTAATTAGTCGAGTCAGCAAATTAGTCCGTACTTGCCAAGTTCAAAGTGAAATGAGAGATGAAAAATAACAAATAGATTCCTTCATCACAAACCAGGCTCATTTTTACTGTTAAGTTCTTTAGTCATATTGTGTACCATGGAGTCAGAACTGACATATAGCTGACCCTCTGGCAGGTTTTCAGAGGCAGTTAATAGCTTGGGAGGAAATTGCCCATCATTCACCCACAGGGCAGCTGGTGGCCTTGAACTGTGTGCCTTCAGGATTGCAGCACAACTTCTTGCCACTAGGCCACCAGAGCTCCTTTTATTCATATTAGAAAAATATTAAATAAATTTTGGACATCTTTTTGTACAGTGCCAGTGATTAAGTAGTTGTGCTGTTACCTACTCCCTTTGATAATGTCATTTGAACTTTTCTTTGCTGATATCTTAGTTTAGCAGTTCTTGTGTTTAAATTGGCCCGAGGGTATGCCTAGGTATTTTGATTCCTACAATAACGTTTTCTAATTTTAACAAAAGTTTTATAGCTCTTTAATTATAAATTTTCCCTCCCTATAATTACTGTCATCTCATGGCTTATTAATTTTTAAGAGATTTATGAGGGAATTCCTTAAGGTTTTTAAATCTTCTGTCCTAGTAGAGGCCATGTGGTGGGATTTTTTTTTTTTATTGATTTTCATATAATAATACCTTTACAGTATGCTTCATTCATATACATTGTGTTTTATATAATCTTTCATTTACATTTTGTTTTGTACAATCATACATTATATTTTACATTCTTTTTTTTTATACTAGTTTATTTATAAAATTTGAATATGGGGTAAGGGTGAACAGGGAAAAAAATGCAACAGCGAATGAATGGACATCCAAAATCTCTGTAAACTTTCATTAAAATCAATAAAGTAAAATTTAAAAAAATTTGAATACATTGTTTTTCACACCAGATCTTCCATTTTCTTCAACCCCCCCAATCAAATTGTGCAACTCCATGAATATAAGCCCACCCTACCCCCCACACATCCTCTACCCCATCACACATCCTCACTCCTCTGCTTCCCCTCCCCCTTGGATCCTCATACGCATTCTACGATAGTGGTTTTATACCGTATATGTCCTATGGAACTGAGTTAATTCACTCAGCATACTGCTCTCCAGTCCCTCCCAAGTTAGATTATAATTTACAAAATCATTGCTCCTATGTGCTGCATATTATTCCATTGTGTGAATTTACCATAATTTTATAATCCATTCATTTGTAGTTGGACATCCGAGCTGTTTCCATCTTCTTGGAGATGGTGAATAATGCTGATATGAACATTGATGTATAAGTCTCTGTTTGTGCCTCAGTTCCTATTTTCTCAGGGTATATTCCAAGTAGTGGAATAACTGAGTTATATGGAATTTCTGTGTTCAGCTTTTTGAGGAAGTGCCAAACTGCCTTCCAGGGTAGTTGTAGCATTTTACAATCCCACCAACAATGTATAAGAGTTCTATCTCTCCACATCCTCGCCAACATTTATTACTCGCTGCCCTGCCAACCTTTGAGTAATGGCTATGGGGTTTTAAGGCAGAACTTCATCTGTTTGTGAGCTACTTTTTTTTTTTTTTAAATTTTATTATTTTTGTGTGCGTGTACCGTCAAATCAGATCTGACTGGTACAGGAGGAGATTGTCCCTCCTTCCCCGGCAGAGCATCTGGTGGATTCGAACCGTGTGCCTCTGGGATTGTAGTTGCAGCTCCTTGTCACTAGGCCACCAGAGCTCCCCTTGTGGGTTACTTCTTAATGGGGAAAAGTGTTTGGTGACATAAAATTTTCTGAATGTAAAAAAGTTGCTTATACATACATATATATCATGACCATGTTCTTTTGGGGTTTTGGGGTTTTTTTTAAGATCAAATTCTTACATCAAACCCTTCCATTTTTTCCTATAAGTTTTCGCTTAAAAAGATGTGCCATTTTTTTTCTACTTGTTAAAGATATTACACACAGCTGGAAGGTGGAAGAGTTCCTGTATATGCTGTTACTTTTCAAGAACCTGAGAATGATCCTCGTAATTGCTGTTACTTGTGGGCTGTTCAGTCTGCACAAGATAGGTAAGAAAGATGCATAGAGTTTTAAAAACTTTCTCAAAAATGGAACACTAGTTATTAATTTTTTAAATATGTTATATTTTTAATTGTCTTTTTGTGAATTAATGAGTAGTAGTTAAAATGGTGATGACAGTTGAATTAATGTTTCTACATGTTTTGAGTAGATAGTTGAGTATGGTAGCATTAGCAGATTCAGGTATACTGGAAATTAAGTAAAAGAATTGCCCTAAGGATTAACCAATAAGAATCAGAATTCAAACGCAGAGAGTGCAACTGATCCCTCCCCTTAATTCTTACTGCATATTGTCCTGAGCAGTACAGAAATGATTTGGCATCTCTGCTTTAAGCCTTTTGTTGTATAACACTTCTCATGTTTGACGGCAACATCTTTATTCTAGTTAGAAGCACTACAAGACAGAGGAAAAGAGCAAAGGATATGCCCTGGGATAAATTTGTGTGCATCGTTTTCCCCCCTCTTTTTTAAATTATTATTAATTTTAAGGAATGGTTTACAGAGACTTTGGATTTCAATTCATTCGTTGTTGAACTTTTCTCCTGGCTCACCCCTACCTCCCAGTTTGTTCTTCTCTTTGAAAAGTAAAAGAAAAATTCTTTCATTGTTAGATAATCCCTCCCCCCAAGTGCACTCCACCATGCAGCCTTCATACTGGACTCCTGTCATGACAACAATACCTAATCACATATCCCTTTTAAACAGTTCTCTCCCTATCTGTTTCAATGCAGTATACATTATTTATGCCCTCTTAAGTTCTCTCCAGTGCTGATATCAGTCCTGGTTTACATCCATGGCACTATGCAACATATGTCCTTTTGTGACTGAGATATTTCACTCAGCATAATGTCCTCCAGTGTCCTTATTTTTCAGTGCACCATAGTATTCCATTGTGTGAATATACTACAGCTTCTCTATCCACTCATTTGTTGATGGGCACTTGGGTTGTTTCCAGCTCTTTGCTATTGTGAACAAAGCAGCAGTAAACATGGGTGTGCATATATCTGTTTGGGTGGCAGTTTTGGTTTCTTTAGGATATAATCCCAATAGTAGAATTGCTGGGTCAAATGGTATTTCTATTTGCAACTTTTTGAGAAATCGCCATACAACCTTCCATAGTGGTTGCACCATTTTGCACTCCCACCAACAGTGAATAAGGGTTCCAGTTTCTCCACAACCTTGCCAGCGTTTATTCTTTGCTGCTCTGTTGAATTTTGCTAATCTTAAATGGGGTGAGATGATATCTCATAGTTGTTTTGATGTGTGCATCTTAATGATCAGAACTTAATGGGGTTACCACAGCCAGCTTGAGGGGAAGTTGGGAAATGAATATACTTTGGATGTCCATATGTTTAAAACATACTTGTTGAACAAGGGAAGACTGTTGTGTAAACAGTTAAAATCATCACAGCTGCATAAGATTTTACCTAAAGTAGGCACACAACACCAACTTAGTATGAGTAATAAAAAGTAGAAAGAGATTACTGTTTCCAAGAATTATATGCTTTGAAAATAACCATATAAAACATGGTTCCTTCATTGTGACCTTCCTTAGTTTTGTTATGTGTACTCGGTATTGTATATCACCTAAATTTAATTGGAGAACAAGTTCTGTCTGAGGCTTTGCTGGGTGTCTGATGTCTCACTTTGGTTAATCTTGGTTTCTTTCAGGGAGGGAGATGTGTTGAGTTTGCATCTACTCCAGCTGGCTTTCGGTGACCGAAAGTGTCTCGCATCAGGACAAATCTTATATGAGGTAAATCGTAAAGATAATATCACCATTTTCTTTATTGTTTATCTCATGTGTTATCCTTGTTTTAAAGTAATAAGTTATTCTTAGTTACCCTTGTAACTAAAAAAAATAAAAAAGTTACTCTTAAAGTGAAGTTAATACTGTCATTACATTACAGTGGAGAGAAGACCAGGGATCAGGAGAGTAGGTACATTTACCTGGGTGGCATCATTAATGTCTCTAGGTGTCATTTCCCTTTAAAATTAGTTCTTGTATGGGTTGCACTAACAGAAGAATAGATGCCTTTGCGTTGTGGTGCTGGAGAAGTGTCTTGAATATACCATGCATGGACTGCCAAGAAAACAAATAGGTCTGTCTTGGAGAGGGTGAAATCAAGACTGTCCTTGGAAGTTAGGATTTTGAAGCTCCACCTCACTTACTTTTGGCACGTGGCCAAGAGAGATCCTTGTCCTTGAAGAAGGACATCATGCTCGGAAGAGTGGATGGACAGCACAGGAGACACCTGGATGAGATGGATTGATATAGTAACTGGAGCAGTGGGGGTTGGTGTGTTGGAGTTAGTAAGACTGGCTCAGGATAGGCAACTCAATGGCACATGACAACAATAACATACTATGACAGGTTTGGAAGCAGCAGTGAGTGGCATCCACTTCCTAAATAACATGCCTCTGGAAACTATGAACTCTGATAAATGTTGATGTTTGTAGAGGGGTTTCAGGACTTTTGTTCACAGGGTCACTATGAGTCGTGCCCAACTTGAAGGCAGTCAACAACAACAACATTGGCTGTACTTGAGCTTATGGTCTGATTGTAGGTCAGAAAAAAAGAACTATACTTTGATGCTTGAATTTAGTACATCAGGCAGTAAGCCATGGGGTGACTATAAAAAATCTTGCCGTTTACACTTAGAAAGGAGGGTGAACAAGTCCAGTCTTTCCAGATGAATATCTCTTTTTTTCTGACTGAATTTCTGCAGAAGAAGCAGAAGCTGCTGTTACTGCTTCTTTGTGAGTCCTTGCAAGGTATCGGTCTTGGGAGCTGTTTCTTAGCCTAGTATTTGAGAGGCATGTGAGTGGACTTTAGGGAATCTACAAAATCCCTGAATGATATGTAAAACATTTATGAATGTGCATTTTCTTGAGATAAGACTACTAGCTTTTGCCAGATTTTTAAAGGAATTGGTGAGTAAAAGAAACTCCTATTCTAGAGCAATTATTTCTATGCGACCACTAGAGTAAATGTGGTGGCCTAACACAATAATGTACTCGTATCATTATGCTCCCGCAGTATGATATTATCTCATTATACAAATGCTTGTTTAAGTTTGATGTTCATTCCAGTTTACATTACGCCCAGTATTAGAAGGATTTCTACATTCAGTCATCATTTCAGAAAATGTACTGGTAATTTCTTGGGCTGTTATTTACGTATGTATCTTATTTGGGTTGTATGGAGCCTTTTCCAGTAATTTGTTCTCTTCTACAACTATAGTGTAAAAATTTGTGTTATTTTAGAGACTAAAAGGTTTAATTATAGAGCTAATTTTTGTTTAGACATTTTACTAAAACATAAATAATATATGTTTTATGTTTCAGGGATTAGAGTACTGTGAAGAAAGATACACCCTGGACCTCACATGTGGCACATTTCCTTTGAGAGGACAGACTACTAATACTAAACTCTTGGGATGCCAGACTATAGAGAAATTTCGTTCTCACAGTGATAGGGAGGAAAGCATGCATGAAGGTTGGTTAAATGTTCTCTTACATCTCATTTTATATTCTTACTTCGTTACTGATTTAAATCAGAGTACCTTATTGATTTACGAGGGTTTATACAGTCTTCACGTAGTTAGTAGGTATTTCTTGGGCCCTAGGTTGCTGGGTCAAATTTAGTTATTGAATAGGGTAATGAGGGACCGTTAATCCAACTGAACAGACAAAAATGGTTGGTAAGGGAGCTCTGGTGGCCTAGTGGCAAGAAGCTGCACTGCAATCCCAGAGGTAGGCAAGACGGGCAATCTCCTCCTGTACCAGTCAGATCCGATTCGACAGTACACACACAAAAAAGTAATAAAATAAAAATATATTTTTAAAAAAGTTGGTCTGTAGACCTTAGTACTGGACCACTGGTGGTGTAGTACACAGTGAGTAACATTACCAACCCAAGACTGTGTGCCTCTGGTAGTTCGAACCCACCAGGAAAAAGATGGGCTCATTAGTATCTACAGTCCTCTCATTAATATTTATAGCTTTGGAAACCCAAGGGAGGATTGCTTTGAGTTGGAACAGACTTGATGGTAGGATGAGTATGAATTTTTTAGTGAGTCCTTAGTATAACAAACAGAACATCTCTGCTGAAACTTGTTACCATCCTGTTTGTACCCAGGATTACAGTAAACTCGGGAATGCCTCTTAGTGCTGAAGAAATTACAACTTGGTTGCCTTGAAATTTTCTGTCTCATGTCATTCTTCCTGGGAAATATCCTAATACACACTTGAATAGATTATAGAATCCAGCACAGATTCAACCTTCAGCCTTGTTAACACATTGCCGCAAATGACGGCAAATGTGTTTCTAAGCACGGTTGTCAATTTAAAAGTGTGCAGCAACTTGTTAAACTTACTTTGGCAATTTACCATTTCTAAGCCTCTTGTTTCCTCATCTATAATGACAATGATGTTGTTGTTGTTATGTGCCGACGAGTCGTTTGTGACTCATAGCGACCCCATGTACAATAGCCCTAAACTGTGCTCTGTTCTGTGCCAGTCTCGTTGCCTCTGACACACCCATCCCGATTACCCCAGTCACTGAATCAATCCACCTCATAGAGGGTCTTCCCCTCCTGCGCTGTCCCTCTACTCTACCCAGCATGATGTCCCTCTCTAAAGACCTGTCTCTCCTTACAACATGTCCAAAGTATGTCAGACGAAGCCCCAGAATCCTTGCCTCCAAGGAGCAGCCTGGTTTAACCCTCTCTAGGATGAATCTGTTTGTTTTCTTGGCAGTCCATGGTACTTTCAATACTCTTCTCCAGCACCACAGCTCAAAGGCGTCAATTCTCCTTCTATCCTCCCTAGTCATTGTCTAAATCTCTGATGCATAACAAGTGATTGCAAAAACCATGACCTGTATCAGACACACCTTAGTCTGTCTCCAGAGAGACACTGTTGCTCTTGAGTACTTTAGAGAGGTCCCTAACTGCAGACTTTCCCATTGCAATACGTTTTTTGATTTCCTGGCTACTGGTGCCAAGAGTGTTGACCGTGGAGCCGAGCAAACTGAAGCTGTGAACGGTCTCAATCAATGACAGTGATACCCTTCAAAAAAGGGAAGTTGTGAAGATTAAGTGAGAGATGTGCTTGTGCCTACTGTTTCTTGGCTTCCTCAGTTTTGAGTTCTCAGCTGTTCCCTGGTTGCCGTTGTGCCTTAATTGGATTTGCTATCTTGAACTCATCCTTCCATCCCAGACATTTTCTCTGTCCTGATTCCCACATTGGTATTAGTGATTCCGTTTTTCCCATCCAGTTAGACCTGTCAGAAAGAGGTCCCATCAGTTGCTCTGCTGGAGAAAGGAGAGACACTCTCCTCCTGTACCGGTGAGGTCCAGTTTGACAGTACACAGACAAAAAATATTAATAGTTTAAAAAAATAGAAAGGTCCTAGCATGCTCTATCTCCTCTCCGTTCATACTTTATGCTGCTTACCTTACACTGTAGTGTCTTAGATTTTTATTTTCTCTGTCTCACTATCTTTATTTGATTTGGTTCTTCTGCCTGCCAGCCTGTTTCTTTTCATTTCTATAGCACCATCCAAATATTTGCCCTTTTTTCTCTCTTAATTGTTGAAGTAGCTGATCCTTTTCAACTAAAATAGAGTCATACTAAAGAATCAAAGACTAATGCCCTGGACATCCATCCATTGGTCCTACCTGAGTACTGTCCTTGGGAAATAAATGCATTAAAATAACTTTCTGCTTTCCAACTCCAAGTACATCAGAAGTTCTAAAGTGTTAAGTTTAAAAGTAGTAACTTTTTTATTCGTGCTTTAAAAAATAAGGTTTAAATAAAATAGAGATATGCTCTAAATGATCCAGTGTACAGGGGAATCTCTTCTATAACAAGTGATAAAAAAATTTGGAGAAAATCAAATATGACCAGGCACTTGATTTGTAGAAAATGTTGCTGTAATTCTTTTGGACGAATTTTTTTTTTATTTTTTTCTTTCTTTCTTTTCAGTTCTGTCTCCCGACACTAGTGTTTCAGTATTTACCTGGCAGGTGAATGTATATGGACAGGGAAAGCCTTCTATTTATTTGGGACTTTTTGACATAAATCGTTGGTATCATGCACAGATGCCAGATTCATTAAGGTATGCTTTTTTGTTTGATTTTTTTTCTCTCTCTCTCTGCCGCAGATGAATGACTTAGTAATGCTTTTAAAAAATATCTCTTTTTAGATCAGGGGAATATTTACATAACTGCTCTTACTTTGCACTGTGGTCATTGGATTCTGTTGTAAGTAAGACTTCCCCACATTACATCTTGGATATATTAGTCCATGAGAGAAGCTTAAGTCGAGGCGTTCCTCCATTGTATCCACCTCCTGAGCAGTTTTTTAACCCAAGTACTTACAGTTTTGGTATGTATCTTTTTGACGTTGTTGAGAAAACTAATACATAAAAAGCATACAGATAATGGGTGTGTAATTTATAAATAGTATTATCTCTTCATAGCTCAGTTATATGAATAAATTAGAAAAATAATTTCGATGCACATTTATGGGAAATGTAATATGTGTAAAGAATTAATACTTTATGAAAGATTGCCATTATTTTGAATTTGCAAAAGCTTTTTTATGATGAATATGTAGGCTCATTATGTAATCTAGATTGGGATGGGAATGCTGGGGAAAATAATAGTTTATTGTCATTGGGTTTACTCCTTGCCTAACGATCAGTTATTAAGGTCTGTTTTGTTCTGCAAATATCTTTTAAATACAACATGCAAGTGGATACTTTTTAATCCTTATTATTACTGGTTTTTTTAGATGCCACTTGTTTGTTAAACTCAGGAGTTGTTCATATAACTTGTACTGGCTTTCAGAAAGAGGTAGGTCACAACTCTCAACACAGACTGCGTATAATTGAACTGATGTTAGATCTTGAGGTATTTAACTGATGGATATTAACTTGATTTAGAGTTAATTAAATAAGCTAATATTTCTATTTAAATACTAGCTTTAGGGTTTAGTACTGCTCCTGGCATCCACCTGCCAAAAAAAGAAAAATAGGTAGTGTCTTTCCATTTCCCATCCTGTCCTTCTCAGTCTTGTCCTCTCTTGTCTGTCTCAGAATGCTGTCGCTCTTAAGAGTAAATGAAGTAATGCAAATAGACCTAGCATGTTGGAAAGTACCTGGTACAGAGTGGGTGAAGACTAGGCCGAAAGAGTCATTTTCCAGGGACACATGTTGTTGATAGCTAACGACTCATAGTGACCCTGTGAAAGGCCTCTGTAACTATCGTCATTACATGAGATAGTAGATCTCTTTGACTGTTTTTGCTTATCATATTTTCAGTTCATATCAAATTTGATATTAGATCAAGAGAATAAACTTTGGGTTTTGTTAGAGTGTTGCCTTAGTTTTTCTAGCTCTTTCATCACGTCTATACAAGCATTTCATAAAACATTTCATAAAAACATGGAGATTCCTCTAAAGCACCTTATAGAGCTAACAAGTGTTGGTTTAGTTTAGTAGCTTGAAAACGTGATGGTCTGTTAAGACTTTAATTCAAAATGTTAAGTGTGCAGTAGGAGAATTGTCCTTTTGCAGTCATTATTGTCCTCACTTGAGTCTTTAAATTCACTGTTGATAGATTGTTATTGACTTAACACTTTTCTCTTGTAGACTCTGACGTTTTTACGGAAATCGGGACCGTCTCTCAATGAGGTCATTCCTGATGGTTACAATCGGTGTCTGGTGGCGGGCCTTCTCTCGCCAAGACTTACTGATATGCAGCCTTCCACCTTAAGTCAAGTGAGATGGTTTCCAACTTTTCTTTTTTTAAATCAGATATTACTGGCTTTTACTATAACAGAAATCAGCTAAATAATTTCTGTAGCAATAGGTGATATAGTGTAATGCTTACTCTGCAATAATCAGAATTTGTAACCTTGAGTTTGACTGAAAATTCAAACTCCAAGGATCCAGTAGTTTATGACATCAGGTGCACTTAGCTGTGTGGAAAAGGGTATCAGATAGGAAACACCATGATACATGCTTAATGTTTATCATGAGTGGAAGTTCTCATAGCAAAGAGCTATTTGCAGGCCCCAAAGAGACCAGCATAGATGATGGGAGAATGGGCTGCCATGTGGCAGCTTTGACTTAGGTGAATCTTGTTCTTTTTAGCAGCAAATAAAATCCTTGCCATCTGCATCATGCAAATCCTAGTTCCCACCTAAGACTTACTTAACCAGCAACTAAGAATTGAGCTAAGGAATCAAACTGGTGTTGATTATGATTCTTCTGTATTGGTTTGGGAACCAGAACCAGTGCTCTGTTGAAATCATTTGCTTGTGAAAGCCTATTATTAGCAGGATACTGGATTCCGGAAAAGAGACATGATCAGATATAGTAGAAATCACACTCAGTTCTGAGAGTCAAAACCTCAAGTTTCTCAAAGAGTATGTATAGTCTTCTCCTTGGATCCTAGTCCTAGTTTATGTTCCTGTTTGGAAGACATTTCTAAACAGTGTTGCCTGGTAATAAAGCTAATAAGTCACATTTTTAAAGCTCAGTATTTACCTGAAAATACCAGAAGAGGAAAGGAAAAATGAAAACAAAAGGTTTTATAAACTCTTCCATTATTATAATAATAAATGATCCTCCTTGTGTTTAGATACCAGGAATGTTTACCATTCTCCCATCTAACTGTGGGCATGTTACTCCCAGGAATGTGTTCAGACTAGTAGTCATTATTTCTTCCTAAGAATAAAACAAACAAAAAAATCAGATTCAGAAGGGTGTGAAGAGTTTGAAGAGACAGGCAAGTTCTAGGGGAAGAAGTGCAGCCAGAGGGCTTCTTAGAAGCAGAGGTGCTGAGACATTGTTTTCACCTGTTTGAGGCATGTTCTCGGGAGAGGCCTGTCCCTGGAGAATGACATGAAGCTTGGAAAAAGTAGAAGGCCCTCAGTGAAATGGATTGAATCAGTACTGCAGCCGTGGGCTTAAGCGCACAGACTGAGGATGAGGCAGAATTAGCCAGTGGTCACGCTGCTGCTTTGAGTCGGAGCTCATTTGATGGCACCTAACAATGACAGTATTTCTAGTATGTAAATGCAGTTAATTTTTGTTTCTTTTGTTGCACTGCCAACCCAAAAGCACATGGTCTGGATCTACCAGTTACTCTGTGGGAGAAATATGGGCAGTCTCCTCCTGTGTGAATGAATCTCTTGGATTTTCTGTTTTAACATACTAGCAAAAAGGGGTCTTTTTCCTCCCCTTCATTTTTGCATACTAGATTTCCTCATTACTCAGGTAGAGCATCTCTGAAAACAATAGAATATAATTGTGGTAATAATAATGAAAAAATCCTTGTTTATGCCTATTTCAATGGATATGACTTTAGTGAGTCTTATATACAGTCATACTTTTCTCATTTGAGGTAACCCGTATCATTTTATAGGCGTGCTGGAAGGCAGTGGTTAACATCTTTGACTTGTAACTAAAAGATCTGAGGTTTGGACCTGCTAGCCACTTAGTGGGAGAGACATGAGACAGTTTCCATAAAGATTTACAACCTTGGGACTTTTATTTTAAAGTCTTACATGTGCTACTTTAATGGATAAAATCTTAGATTTATCTAATATTCAGTTAGTTCATACTGCCTTTTAAATAAAAACTAGAGATAGTACCATGCAGTTAGATAGGTAATTTGTGTAATTCTCTAGTTTCAGAATTGTGAAACCATCACAGCTGTTAATTTTAGAGTACTTTTATCAATGTCCCAAAACACCATATGCATTAAAATATCCATGATACTGTGTTTTCTCTGTTCTCCCCAGCTGTAAATAACTACTAATTACTTTTATCAATTTTCCTATTCTAGAATCAAATACTGTGCAGTCTTTTTTCACTAATTATTTTCACTTAGATGTTTTTAGAGTTCATCTGTGTTACAGCATGTAATGTATTTATTTCCCCCTTTGTATGGCAAATATAAATATATGGTAATATATTTTCCCCTTTGTATTCCATTGTATGTTGTTGTTGTCAAGGTAGAACCTACTTATAGCTAACCATCCAGCAGGGTTTTTGTTTGTTTGTTTGTTTTTGGAGTTTTTTTTCCCTTTTCTTGTGTACCATCGAGTTGAATCCGACTAGCACCAGGAGGAGATTGCCCCTCCTTCTCCTGCAGAGCATCTGGTAGATTCGAACCGTGTGCTTTCAGGATTGCAGCACAGTTTCTTGCCACCCAGCAGGTTTTTAGAGGCTGTAAACCGTGTAGGAGAACATTCTTCATCTTTCTCCTACAGAGCAGTTGGTGGATTCGAAGGACATTTGTTTGGGTTGGCCGCTGAACTTTACACCTGTGAGGCCACCAGAGCTCCTTGTCCATTGTGTAGCTTTACCAGATTTTGTTTTCTTTGTTCATCAGTTGATGGGCTTTTGAATTGCTTCCACTTTTTACTGTTATGAGTAATACTGCTGATAGATCATATAAACTTTTTCTGTAGACAAATACCTTCATTTCTTATGCATATTTCCTTTGAAGGCCTGCTGGACTGTTGTTGTGTATATTTTATATTCCCACTAGCAGTTAGGAAGCTACCACCTCTCGCTTGTTAGTAACCGACATTTTAATAGGTTATAATGATTTTTAAGCCTTTACAGTTTTATGTTTTAAATGAAAACATAGTGCCTAGGAGTTATATAATCTCATTAATTCTCTCCCCCCCCCCTTGTGTTCTTTTAAAAAATATATATGGTTTAGGAAGAACAGTTAGAAGCAATATTGTCAGCAGCAATTCACACAAATTCTCTGGGACTTTTGACTGGCAGTATCAGAAGGTGGATAGCAAATGGTAAGATGCTGGTTTCTCAAACTAAAATTTGTTTTCTACTTTAAAAAGTCAACTTGGTCTATTTTTTAATTTAATTTTAATGTAATTGTGGACTACCAGGCATTTGTGAGACAATAGAGAGATCCTTTGTACCAGGTTTGCTCCAGTGTGATGTCTTCTAGCACTCTAGTACAGTATCACAGAAACATGGTCCAGTCGCAGAGTGTCCATTGCTAAGGCATCCTTTGTGTTGCTCTTTTACAGAGAGGGACCTCTGATAGCTTACCTTGTTATATGAAGGTCTTGCCTCCTTGATTGGTAGAATCCCCTGATGGCTTCTCAGCAGAAAGATCCTGCTGTATGATTTAAAGCCTTGGAAACCTTGAGGAGGATTGAATTTTGAGTCTGAATTTTATAGATGCACGTCATACACACTTTTTTTGTCCTGAACCATGAGAAAAGTTTAACATATTGCTCTTCTCTACCCATAAATAGTGTCTCCTTTACCAGCAGGTGCTTTTATGTACAAAAGCACTTTTTAAATTCTAAAAATCAAGAAAATTTAATACAATGCTTTTACTTAGTTTGTAAACCTTATTATCACCAACTGACTGTTCAGTAATGTCCTTTAAACAATGCTTTTGTGACACACCCACACATACACACACACACCCCCCATCACCACCCCACTTCCCAGGAGAAGGAACTCCAGAATCACACTTTGCATTTCATTTTCATGTCCCTTAATATGTAAGGTACCATTACTTAGCCTTCGTCTTTGAATTTTTAAAGAGTGTAGGTCTGTTATTGTGTGAGTAAACATGAGGTGTCTCACCTTCATTTACAAGGGTTAAGGAGAATTATTAGCATCAGTCACCCAAGCTACTTCCTCTGAGGGGTGTGTCAGACAGATCTGTTAACTATTTGTAGGTCTAATTCCAGCCCTGCCTCAGTTAGAGAATTATAGGCCTCGTAGAACTGCGCAAACAGTCCTTTGGAGTATTTGGGCTCTTTGAGGGGGAATAGAGCTTACAATTCAGGTTTAGGAGCACTTAGGATATAGTTCTTGGATGAGGAGCTGCCCTGCAGGCACACACACCTTCCTCTGGTCCTCAGCCCTTCAAGGAGCCTTTTGGACTGGGCTGCCCTCTGCTCTTCATGGGCATAAGAGTACTGCAGGAAATGAAATGTTCTCTGCTCTGTTGTTCTACAGAATGAGAAATGATACGGTTGGGGAGATGGCTGCTAAGTTTTCCTACAGCTAATTTTCTGTATGTAATTAATAAATAATCATTCTTTAATTTTGCCTTTTATGTTTGCATTTAAGAGCAACCAAATTCTGCTGCTAACTTACGCTTGGTTCTTGAATGGACATGGAATAAAATGATTGTTACAAAAGAAGAATTTGACAGACTATGTGAGTATATTTAAAAACACTAATCTGGGTTTATGTTTTACATACATAATAAAAACCCTAAACCTTGAGCATTTGTAAATGTCACAATTTCACTTTGATATATAGTGCAATTTTGTCATGTTGCCCATTTAACAATCTATTGCAAAATCTTGGTGAAAAATTAACTTTGTCACTTAAATGTAAATTATTCTGTGGCTTTTTACTTAAAGATACATATATAGGGGCAGTTTGTAGTCTTAAGATTGCCTTCCTATATTGAAAGCAAAGAAAATGTATTTAGAGATTTAGAATTACAAAATCGGGAGATTTTATAATTAAGTAATTTATTTTCCTGGCAGATCACACATAAATATTAAAACCATGAAACTGATCATAAAAAGTAAATCTTTTAATATCTTTTGGTCATGCAAGGGTCTTTGGGTCTAGATGATTTGAGAAGTTTTTAGTCTCCATTCTGACTCATGCTGGTTTACACTGGAAATTGTCATCTATGTGCCCTCATATGGTTCATCTGGGAAGTAGGAGTAGTAGTACCTGCCTCCTAGAGCAATTAAATGAGTTCATTACTTATTGATAAAATGTTCCTCACAAGTAATAAATGTCCAATATTTAATACTGTTTTCTAACTCAAATTTACTTTGTCCCATTGGCTGGATGCTGTAAGGCAAAGACTTTTCAAAACACTTCAGAGACTTTCAAAATACAGATAGTTTTTACCAGCTACTTAACTAACCATTAAAATTGTAACTGTACACTTTTTTGGAAATGCCCCTTATATTATTTAGAGAATGATTTATTTGTATACTTTTTCTAAAAGTTGTTACCATTAGCAATTAAAATACCCACCAAAATAAAATTTGTCACACTCAGCCTTGGATTTGAAATTAAAAGATAACAGCTGTGTCAACAAGTACATCATTTTGAAGACTACAGATGGGAGAAATAGGTCTTTCATAAAATCTATGTGTCAATCTCATCCAAATTTTATTTGAAGGGCTCTTTTATGGCTAGCATCACTGTTGCTTCCTAAATCTGCATTCTTTATAATAATTTGTGTTTGTCCCTCATCGATTTCTTGGAATTTTGTCTTTTATAAATCTCAGACTTTATACAGTGATATGGGACAATGGGATTTGAGAAATTTTGCATTTCTGATTCTAATTCACATTTACACTGTAGACATTAATTTTATATTTTGTCTTTTGGAAGGTGCTCCATTATTTGATGGTTCGTGCCATTTCGTCGACCCACAGATCACACAGTGTGTCCAGCAGTGCTATGTGCTTTTTGGCAACCTTAGCACAGTCTTAGGCTGTTTTGCTACAGAGGCCCAAGAGGTCACCAACAGAGGTGTGCTCTTTGTTTTATATAAATTGTGTTCTGTTACATTTTCCTTCTTGATGTAGGGAAAGAATAAAGTCCTTGAACTGATCAGTGTATAAGCAGCCCCTGTTTCTCAGACAGTAGTATTTTAATGAAAAGCTGTAATATATTACTAGACACTCCAAGTTTTTATGTAAGGTAGGGAAATGCTGAAAATAAATGGTGGTTAAGATCATGTACTTCCAAGAGAATTTAAAATTGTGTGTTTATGTTCATAGAGGCCTTTTTTTTCTGTCTTAATCATTTAAGAAAATAATCAGAGAAACTATTTTCCTTTAAAAACTTGATTTGAACAACTTAGATTAACCATTTATTGTTTAGTTTGTGTTTCTCTATCACTAGACTTCTGAAATTAGCTAAATGGAAGTGTAGCTCAAATAGATGTCTGTGTCTCCTTCAATTGATGACTCATTTTATTTATTCTAGTATCTTGTGTGTGTATTTATCTGACATCATTTTGGACCAAACTGAAATAGATTCAGGCTAGATTTGTTTAAAATTACACTTAAGCAGCACAGGTTTGAACTCTGAAAGTCCACTTATGTATGCTGTTTTCCTTTGCTGCAACTGCCATGCACTCATGTTGGTGACTTGAAATGCCTAGTGAGGCTGGTCATCGCTGTAGATTGCATGCTGCAGTGAGCTGTGATCTCGGGATTTTTGCATGCTTAATGTAATACTGTAAACCTTGAATGGGACCCCTGTGAAGTGCTCCTGCTGATGTTAGAAGTAGTCTAAAAGCACAGTCACTACATTACTGGAAAAAGCTAGATTATTGGTAAAGGCCATAACTTGAAGTCTGCGCTGTGGTTGCTACCATTTCAAGATAAATTTTTCCAGTGTAAGAATTGCTAGGGAAAAACAAGAGAATTTCTGAAGGTGTCCGTCCATAGCTGCTGCTGTAACAGTAGATACAGAAACCTTGTGTTTTCTGTAAAGCACTTTTTGTTTTAATCTCATTGAAAATGCACCTTTTCTGTGGATGCTGTGTATAGTAAATATACATCTCAACTTTAGACTAGTATTGATTTCTGAGGTTGTTATGTGCTGTCAAGTTAGAACTGACCCATGTCTGCCCTCCAGTAGGTTTACAGAGGCAGGTAACTGTCACGGGAGCAGCTAGTGGATTGGAACCACAGTGCTGCTATAGTACCAGAGCTGTGTGGCCAGTGTTTGAGGATTATATTTCAGCTATGTTGGGTTTAGGTGGAGTTTGGTTCCTCTAACACTCTACCCCCATTGTGTAAATGTCACCTATTTAGATATACTGTTAAGTTCACCAAGGAAATAGCTTTTGAAAACTTCTCAGCATTTTGATTTTGCATTTCTGTCTTGATGACATGAAACTTGTCCTGCAGGACTAATGGATTTACACAGTAAGCACGTGGTTTCTCGGCTCATCTGTCAGTATGCACAAATGGTGCTTTGGTTCTGTCATTCTGGACTTCTACCAGAGGGATTAGGTAAAAGATTTTTTTTAATATACTAGTATTAATTAAATATTCTTCACACTTTATACTGCTTTACATTTTATTCTCACTTGTATTTTTTTTTTTATTCTCACTTTCTTTTCTTCCATTCTCTTCCTTCATATCTTGTGGTCATCAGTCCATGCCTGGTATACAGAGGCCATTCGATACATATTCATTATGTATAGGGAAAACAAATTTGAGAAAACATGACTTCTGAAGACATGTTCACTGACATCACTACCTCAAATTTGAAGTCATATTTTTTAATTTTAGAATTTAATTTGCTGGATGTCTTTTAATGTGGCTACTAATGAACATTTCTATGATTAATTAAATACTCTTAGATTAGATTATCTTTATAGATTAGATGCTAATAGCAAGGATTAGAGAATTTCATTTGTTAGATTTTATTTAGAAGTGCTTCTGTCATCGTGCATGTAACTGCTCTTGATTGTTTTATTTCATTGTTTTCTTAGATTCTGACAAGTATAGTGAAATTGCTTTCTTTCAGATTATCATTTGTATGTACAAGAGTATTAGATCATTATGCAGATCAGGCTTTTGAACCAGTATCCTTGCTGGTTTAGACTTCCTGAGAACCTCTCATTTTCTCACTTGTGTGTCTGTAAATAAAGGGACATGTAATATTTTTTTATTATTTAATTCCACACACCTGTGAATTAGTAAATTGATAGTAAAATATCATGTGTAATCTTAAGTGTTTTTTATGTATTCTGGAAATATTACTAGCCTTTTCCCCCAAAATCTTAAAAAAATATCTAGATGATGCTGTGCAGTTGTCAAGCTTACGCTACAACTACTCTGTAATTCAGAACTACTACACCAGTCGTCGGCAGAGCTGTGAGCACCTGTCAAGGTCAGTACATCCCGAACCCTCAAGGCACGTTTCATAGAACACTTGGTTAACAAGCCAGGTTTCTCTCACATTTATCCATTACTAGATTTCCTCAGGTTTCAAAGCCTTTAAGTGGTGGAATTTTTGGTAAAGTGTCAGAATTTGTTGCCAGAATTAGCATTTTAGTTGTATTGTTTGTCTTAATCCAAAAAATACATGTTTATGGGAGAAAGTGAGGCTAGCTAGTCATTATTTCCTCAATTACTTTCATGGAAATGATTTGTTAGAAGAGATTCTAAGAATGGAAGTTACTGTTCATCAAAAAAGGAAATAATACATCACCATTTAAAATTATTTTAAACTCTTTTTCCATAAGTTACTATTTCAGCAATTTGTTCACTTTGTTTTTAATTTTTCTTTTTTTAAAATACATAAATATTAGCCTAATTGATTCCAGTGAAACAGTCAAAGTTTATAGTATTGGCCCTACCTCTGTAATTAAACAGCCTTTTCTCCCACATTTCAGTTATAGAATTACAGAGTAGCATATAACAGCAGTGATGCAGATGTTGATTTCCAGTTTGTTCCATCACCTGGGAATCTGTACTTTTAGATAGCTGCCCCTCCTGCATATCTTTCAGAATGACAAACATCCATAACCCTTTCAAATTCTAGTGAGGTGGAGCAACAGGAACTACTTTATTGCTGGTGGAAATGCAAAATGGTAGAGCCACTTTGGAAAACATTAAAAACATAATCTTATTATACTTGTCAGAAACTAGAAAAGAGACTAAGAAATTCTTCAATAAATGAATGGATATACAGACAGTAGTGTATCCACAAATGGATACTACTCAACAATTGAAAGAAATGCACCATCAAGCTATAGAGACATGTGAAGAAACCTTATAATCATATCTTTGAATGAAAGAAGACAGTTTGAAAAGGCCTCATGCTCTTCAATTCCACATAAATGAAAGCGGCAATCTTGAGACATTAGCAAAACCAATAGTTGACAGACATTCAGATAGGGATAAATATTTTTATGGTGGGCATATAACACTATATGCATGTCAAAATCCAAAAGACTACAACACAAGAAACCATAATGTCACCTGGGGGCCTTAGTTCATAATAATGTAATGATAATTGGTTCATCATTTATACCAAATGCAAGATGTTAGTTTTAGTTAACAAGGGGAGAACCACAAGGGGAAGGAGGAAGTTTGTAGAAACTACTTTCTGCAGTCTTTCTATAAACTTCACACAGCTCTCTAATACAATAAATGTTGGTGTAATTATGCCTGGCAGATTTGGGGAAAAAATTGTATGCATAGACTTTATGAGCTAACTCAAAAGCATCTATCAATAGTCTAGGATGGTTTGGGCGATTAATTAAGCCTGCTATAAGATTCTAATTTCTTTTATTTACTTATTTAAAAAAAAATTTTTTTGGTGTATGTGTACTGTTGAATCTGATCCTGCTGGCACAGGAGGAGATTGCCCCTCCTTCTCCAGAGGATCATCTGGTGGATTTGAACCATGTGCCTTTGGGATTGCAGTGCAGCAGCTTCTTATCACTAGGCCACGAGAGCTTCCTTATTTTAAGATTCTAGATCTAGTATTTACTACATGCATGTGTTGGGACAGGTTTGCTAGCTAAGCTCTCATCTGTTTGTTCATGTAAGTTAGAAAGTAAAATTTTAAGACATAATATATGCAGGACAGCTAGTATTGAATGATTGTTCAGAATGGTATTTACAATGATTGTAAATAGTAATGACTGCTGCTCTTGTGTTAGATTAAGAAACATCTGCTTATCACATTGCTGGTGCTCATTTGTATATTTTTTTAATGAAGGGGAATCATTAAGATTAATTGATAAGTTCAAAATATGAAACATACTCTAGCTTGTTGATTGTCAACCAAAGTAGTAATTTTGCTACACCAGACTGTTGAACTTTATGGTAATTTTCTCAGAGCAGCAGAGGATGTAGTGTGGGCATTCATTCAACTTCTGGGCTGCTTTCTTACAGAGGCTCACCAGCTTGCTGTTGGCAAAGCTTGGGGCAACATTAGGGTTTTCTGTTAACGCTCCTTGATGTCTGGAGTCCTTACGATGCTAAAGGGAATCCAGCTTTCCACTTTCCTCTCATAATATTTGGGTTTATTGCATTTTAGATTTTAGTATGTGTTGTTTTAGTAATAATAACCCATCTTCTTAATGCTGTCCTCATTTCAGAGGGAAGTGGAACCCTGATTGCTTGATGATTGATGGATTGGTTTCTCAGTTAGGAGGTCGAATTGAGAATCTTTGGAAACGAGATGAAGGAGGCACCGGAAGATACCCTCCTACTAGTCTACATGTAGGTTTGCAGTAATGACCCCTCGTAGAACTGCCACAAGAATGCAGAGTAGGGGGAAGGCGTGCTTACCCACATTTATCACACATGGCAGTCAAAAAGGGGGGTAGGCAAGGAGTGTGAATGTGTAACTGAAGCTTTACAAGGCACTGAAGCTTTTATCCTTTGTGTTTGTAGGCTCTTCTGGACATCTATCTGCTAGACAATGTTTCTGAAACAATCAAACATGCTATTGTATCCTTTTAAAATTTATCAGCTCATTTATGTATTACCAAAATCCTAAAACTTCAGAGTAGTAGGGACTTAACAGTTAAAACTTGATGTTTGAATTTCTTTTAAGATGAACTTTTTATTCTTAATCCAGGTTGGGTTTGTAAAGTGAGGATATATGGAAAATATGTCGTGTTTCTTTTCCTAGAGATAAATCCATGATTTACATGCAGTTCTCTAGGGTATCCAAAGCACTCACAAGTTAAAATTGATTTAAACACATTCTTGAGGGGGTTAACACATGTGATGAATAAAAATTAAAATTCCCTTTGGCATTATTTTTTAGCCCTGTGCTCTTTGAGATAAGGTTTTTGTACTTAAAATGAAAAGCATCATTCCGTTTGAACTGCCAGCTTTGGTCACCCTTTTTATAACTTAGTGTTGGGAAAGAGTGAAGTTAGTTGTGGGACTCTCTGTACCCCTGTCACTGTGTTTCCATAGCTGGATTTCCAAGATGGCTCTCTTAATGCTAAAAGAAGTCTTTAAGTGTCTGTAATGCTCCTTTCTTTTACAGCCAACTGGGAACATAAATGTGATAGACGTTCTTGCTTATTGTCCTTAATCTTTTTTTTATTAAAAAAAAACCCCAAAACCAACACAGACCATTTATTTGTTGCTGGATATTATATATTCCTTTCCAGACAAAACGGAGACTTCAGTTGCATCCTTTCCAGGTGCTTTTGCCATTTCTTGGGGCCAGGTTAAACTTATTCAAGGTTTTTGGCTGCTCGACCATAGTGATTATGAGGTAGGTCTGTTAGTTTATGTAACGTTTAGGAATAAAAACTCTCCTAACTTGTTTGTATTTGGTTTCAAAAGCTGTGTTGTACATTATTTCTAGATATCACTGAAAAGGGAGTTGGTTTTGGCCAGTCTATCTTGGGTAACAAGCATAAAAAGAGAAAACATTTTAGAAAACCAAGTTCTTTACTGTGTAAAGAAACAACTAAGTAATTATTTACAATTCAAGTATGATAATTAATCGCTTTAGAGATAAGTTTGGGGTGTTGGGTGAGCCATTGTCTTGGGTGCTGTTGAGTCATGACAACAGATCAAAGTCTTGCCCTGTCCTGCACCGTCCTCATGATAGCGTAGAAGGTAAGAGTTGCCATTAATATATGAACTTGAATGTGGAAACCTTTTATAGGATAGATTAATGAAGTCTTAAAATTTGAGGGTTTGTTAAATCTTAACTCTTAAAAGTCTTAGGCTAAATGCCATCTTTTCCACTTACGTATTACGTACGTCTGGTTTTCTCTTGAATTTTGTATTTTGGATAATCATTGGGGTTTTAATATTGTTTGTATTCCTAAAAGTTAGCTGCTTTGTTTGACTGGAAAAAGGGTTGTGTTTGTATTTAGCCCTTCTCGCATATTCTGTCTGCAGAGTGCTCTGGATATTCTTTTCCACCCAACCACAGCAAAGCCAATGACATGGCAGCACTCAAGGATTCTTCAGGCCTTCATGTGCCAGGGCGAACACAAACACGCCCTCAGGTATATCCAGACCCTAAAGCCACCTGTGGCCAGCAGTGAGGATGTTCTCCTTCACCTCACTGTTTTACTTTTTAATCGGTAAGTTTTTAAGTTTTTTCTATGGTGAGAAAAGTAATTCCCCATTTTGTACAACAGTCACCACCACCGTCTGCTTCCAAATGTTCATCTTAGCAAAAGTACAGTGTTCTTAAGCAACGCTGCCAAAAACTTTTCCAGATGACTTTTTATTATGAATACTAATTGCTCTTTTATCTTCATATATTCTCTTTCTTACATGTCAGTTTTTTATTTCCAAATCTTTATGTTATTGTTAAGATGACCATTTAAATAAGACTTACTGATTTTTAATAAGGAATTGGTGCCTTTTGAAAAAAGAAAATGATTTCCTTGTTTTTCCTGATGTTAATTTTATCTGTTCGACATTCTATGTGTTTTCCTCCTTTGTCTTATATACCTCTTCAAAACAAACTGTCAGGTTAACCAGTGCTGTTAGGTATCTAGCTGACCTTCCAGCCTCCTTTTGGGGCCTGTCAGTTTTAGAGCTTCTCAGTGGCACGTTTATTCATCTTTCTCGCATGAATCACTAGTCAATCTTAAATGCCTTTTTTCAAGGCTTATTCTTAATATTTCTAAATATATATGCCAGTTATTTTTAGTGGATTTTCTTATTTTGGTAATTGTTATCATACAGTTTATACTTTCTTTTTTACTTAACAGCTATAAGTTGATACATACCTCCTCAAGTATGGACTTCACGTACTTGGTTATATATCACTGTATATCAGTCTTTTTTAAAAAAAATTTTTTATTATTTTGTGTGTGTACAGTCAAATCATATCTGACTGTACAGGAGAAGATTGCCCCTCCTTCTCTAGCAGAGCATATATCTGGTGGATTTGAACTGCCCATGTCTGGGATTGCAATGCAGCTTCTTGCCACTAGGCCACCAAAGCTCCCGTGTATATCAATCTTTATGCTTTATCCTGATTTCTCTAAGATTCTATTCCTTGTAGTGAGATGGTTGAATCTTGTCAAGAACCCTCTATGTCATCTTACTGCTCCTGTCATTGGGATACGAGTGTTGCACATTTGAGTATTTTTTTTTAAGCCCCAGAATTCCTGCCTGATCTAGAAGATTATTAAACAAGTACATTTGGGGAGGTGGGGCATAATGTATAGCTTAATATAAATTATATCCTCATTTCCCACAGACAAAATCTCCCAGTCAGCTCTTACTGTAGATCATCCAAAATCATTTACCGCTTAGCCCTGCCCTTCATGTCACGTGCTTGTTCCTGCTCTTGGGCCAGTGCGCATTTTCTAATGCTGGGTCACTTCCTTAGTGCCTGACTTCTCTGTTTGGTGCGATCCAGGCCACATTTGTGTTACCTTCTTTGAATTGCTTTCCTTAATTTTATATTTTAAGTCTTAAATAACTATATAGTCCAGCATATCATTAAATTTTAAGCCTTGTATTCCATTCTTTCCAAGATCTGTTAAGCAGTTATTAAGGTATAATAACTTTAAGTATTTTTAAATTATGTGTTAAAATATCTTTCAGAGTCTTGAGATGCTATCCTTGCCTTATACCTTCTTAAGAATTTCCTAACACTAAATGACCTGACAACAAATACTGATTTCAGGTGTATGGTGGAGGCCTGGACTCTCCTACGACTTCATTCTCACAGCTTGAATGTCGAGGAGTTACTCAAGCACACATATGAAGTCTGCCAGGAGAAGGGCTTAATGGAAGATTTACTGAAGTTACCATTTACAGACATTGAGCAGGTAGTGATGCATGAGTGCAAACATAGCACAGATTCAAGAAAACTCAGTAGCTCACACACATCTCTTTTATTCCTTATAGGAGTGCTTAGTGAAATTTTTGCAGTCCAGTGCCAATGCTCAGAATCATGAGTTCCTTTTAGTTCACCATTTGCAGCGTGCCAATTATATTCCTGCATTAAAGTTAAACCAAACTCTGAAGATGAATCTTAAGGTATGATTCAGATTGTTTTATTACGGCAGACAAGAGAATAAAGATAACAGGCAACTTTTTTTCCTCCTAGTTGCATGTAAGGGACATAGTGTGTTAGGCATTGTGCTGGTAGTCTAACAAAAGGTCAGCAGTTGTTAAAGTTAGATGGCCAGGATAAAGATACAGATAGGCAATCTACTCCCATAGAGATTTATAATTAGGGCGACCTGGTGGGGATTTGTCACCAGGAGTTGGGATCAAATCATTAGCTGTGGTTTTGGGATTTTTAAATTGTTCCATAAGATCTTACACTATGTATGCTCTATGAGAGCTTAAACATGAAAAGTTGAAGATTGTTCTCACTCTCTGTAGCAAAATTGAGATCCATTCTTACCACTTAACTATACTTTTATAAATGGCATTTCTCTTTATACATCTATACAGTCTTGCCAAACTAATGACTTCACTCAGAGAAAAAGTCAAGGTTGTAGTGAAAAGAACCTGGGATTCTGAGGTCACACTGCTTGCTCAGGTGCTCTGCACCTGAGATATGCCACTTATGTGTCCCAGCCTTGGTCTTCTCATCGATAAAATGATACTGTTTTCCTGTTGCTTGGCACATGGAGATGTTTAGTAAAGAGAGCCATGGCTTTAATTGAATTGTGAAGAAGGCTTATTAGGAGAGACCTGGCATTTATTGACAGGTTTAAGCAGTTATGTTTACTTTTGAGATCCTTGATTTGGAAAAACAGGAAACAGGTGTGTAGGGAGGAAGATGAAGATAGCTTGTTTATGATCTGAAATTTAAATAAAAAAATGCATAAGCCTAGAATCCAGCTGCTTTTTTTTTTTTTTTTACATTAATTTTTCCCAATTGTGATGTGTTTGGTAGAATGATCGTGATCCTTGTTTACGTGAGAGGTCTGTGGCTCGCAATTCTATGCTTGACCAGTATGGGAAGGTCCTTCCCAGAGTCCAAAGAGAGCTGGCCACGGAGCGAGCCAAGCCTTACCGCCTGCCATCAGCGTCAGTATTTCGCCAAGGTGAGACTTCAGTGGAAGAATCCCATAAATTCCTCGGGCTGGGAGCAGCACTGTGTAACCTTTCTGATTCCATCATAATCTTACATTTAGCTCACTTTTGCTGCTGTGTTCTCAGATTCATTGGTTTTGGTGGTTGGGTATTTTTGGTTTTTTTAACTGGTTATTCTGTCCCAGGAAGGACAGGGCTTTGTTGGAAGGCTTGACAGTGTGTGGAGTTGAGTATTGTGAGCTGCTGTTACATTAGCCACTGACTCTTGGTGACTCTGTGCCCAGCAGAATCAGGCACCTGCCTGGTCCTGTACCATTTGGTCTGTTGGAGACTTGGTTCTTTGTGAACTGCCCACTGGGCTATAGGAGTAGACTGGCAGGCCTTGCTTTCTGATCTACTAATGCAATGTAGGATAAAATGGCTTCATTTTGCCTCAAGACTCTCCAACTTTTAGACAGCATATCTAATAATATCCCATTTCTAAAAGCCCAAATTGTAAGATTTCTGCCTAACTGAATAGAACTCTTCACTACTGTTAACTGAAGAAGATCAAAGACTGTAAGCATGAATACAAGTTCTCCTCAACATCAAGAAAACAAAAACACTTGCCAGCGGCCCAAAACACACAGTATCATGATAGATGGAGAAAAGCTTGAAATTGCCAAGGATTTAATTTTATTTGAGTCTACAGTCAAACCCCATGATAACAGCAGTCAAGAAATAAAGAAGTTGTATTTGGTGGATAATGTGCTGTCAGGGACCTCTTGAATGTGGTAGAGAGCAGAGAAGTCCATTTAAGACTGAGGGTGCTCTTGCTTTGTATTTTCTGTATACATCTGAAAGTTGCCCAGTGGATAAGGAAGAGTGGAGTAGAATTGATGCCTTTCAGTAGTAATGGCGAAGAGTATTGATTTTAATCTATCTTGGAGGAAGTGCAGCCAGGAGTAGTGAGACTTTGTTGCACTTATGGTGGGTATGTTGTCAGGACATCAAGAAAAAAATACCATGCTGGGAAAAGGAGAGGGCCATTGGAAGAGAAGACCCTCAATGAGATGGGCTGACAGCGTCCCTCTTAGAGTGGGTTTGGTCATGGCCGAGGTTGGGAGGAAAGCACAGGATATGGCAAAGTTTCATATGGTCATGTAGTGTGATAGTACACTTGATGTTACCTAATCACAGCAACAATGAATAAGGATGTCAGAAGATTCCAACTGCAGTGTTGGTTAAGAGTGTTGAACACCCATGGGCTACCAGAAGAACAAACAGATGGATCTTGAAGAAGTCCAAACCTTAGACTCCTAGAGGCAAAGATGGCGAAACTTTGTCCCACTTATTTTGACATATTTCCGGGAGAGGGACATTGTACTGGCAAAGGAAGGTGAGCAAAAGAGAGGAAGGCCCCGCATAGGAAGCATTGGTGACCATGACCGCCACAATAGGCAAGTGCAGGGTTGGCAGCAGTGACCACCACAGCAGGCAGGTGTGAGATTGACTAAGTGCAGGGTCAGGTCAGGTTCAGACCTGTTGGTTATAGGGCTGCTATGAGTCCGATAGCACCTAACAACAAACAGGAACAACTCTTAGTGGTCTTTGTTTCCATTCATTCTTTCATATTAATTGTTCTAATAAATTCCTTCGTGATATAGAGATGACACTAAATACTACATTCTTTATCTTACAGTTACTAAACCCAAACCACTGTCAGCAGTTCCCAAACCAGCTGCCAGAGCAACTGTGCTGTCCAGATCCACTTTCATCAATAGCGTGTTAACTAAAATCGGAGAAGTCTGGGCCGGCAATGACCCCAAAACCAGCAGTTCTCCTAGCATTAGGTATGGTTTGCTTTATACCACTTCCCTCAGCATCAGTAACATTTGTAAATAAGCCAATCAAATTGTCCAAATTAATCAGTTGTCTATAAAAAGCATGAACTGATTTTTTGTATTAACAAATGATAGAGTTCATTATTATTTGTAAATAATGCAGAAAGGTCCAGACTAAAGGATGAAAGCCTTTTTGTAGTGTTTTTATTTAATGATTGTGCCAGTTCCTGGTCAGGGCTGGCTGAGCTCTTGTTTTGTTCTTGTAGTTGCCACATGGACGTCCCATCTCCTGCAGTGCGTGCTCTCCCTGATGCAGAGCTGTCTCAGGCTTTTGTTGGAACACCAATCTCAAAAGCACCACATATTTCTAGGTGAGAATTTATTCTTTCTTAAAGGCACAGGGTTAGATAGCAGTTAGAACTGTAGTTAGAACTCTTTAAAATGTTACTGTTTATAATGAGTTTCACATTCCAAATAACTCCGCTTCCCCTCAGCCAGGAGTATTTACTCATTTTTAGGGTCACTTTAGATCTACAGAAAAAATTACATGGAATACAGAGAATTCCCAGATTGTCTTTTGCCCTTTTAAATTTTTTTAGGTCTTGAGTTTCATTTTAATTTCATCTCCTGTTCTCGTTATGTGCCTGCAACTCATAGCAACCCTGTAAACAATACCTCTAAACCCAGCCCTAGTAGTTTTAGGACATTTGTATCGTCCAACATTCTACCTACAAATTTTTCTAAAAGAGAGATTACAGACTGAAAAGGGAAGATGCAGACCTGGAACTTGTACTTTTCTCACTTAGCACTTTGTCATTTGGCCCCTCACTTATTTGGTTTCCTAGTGAAATTGGAAACTCTGGGGGCCTCGTCTAGCCAGTCACATTCAGCTGTAGCCCTGTGGGAGCAAGGTGGACAGGCTTTTCCCAGGCCGTGGAAATGCAGTGGGGTTAAGAATTTGGATTAAAAAAAAAAAAAAGAATTTGGATTAAATTTGATTGGTTCATCTTGATGATTTTTATCCTGTGCAAGAGAAACCCGGTACTAGAATGTTCTAAGTAGCATGTCATGCAGTGATATTTGTATTGTATGTGCAGTTAGAGTGAAAGTCTACCAAGCATATTGGTTTTTAAATTGATCATTCATATATCTTTTGTTTCATAAAATTAACTACAATACCCACAGAGTTTGGTCACCCACTTATTCTGTATTGTCTGTCATAGTAGTTATTATCTGTTTATTAATTTTGAGTCCCCTTACCTTCCTGGTTGAGCCCGTGTGTAAACGAGTCTTTCGTTTTTGATCATGTTTCTGCTGTGCCATCAAGTTTTGGCCATTTCTGATTGGCTTCATTCACTCAGTATATGTCCTCTAGATTGATCCATGTAATTCAATGTTTGAAAAATTCTTGATAATGTTTCAGTGTTGCATAGTATTGGATTGTGTTAATATTCATCCATCTCTTGAACACTTGGATTGTGTCCAACTCTTTGTTTTTTTTTTTCTATATTTTATTAATTTTCATAAACATTTACAGAGATTTTGGGTTTCCATTCATTCATTGTTGCACTATTCTCTCTACCCTCCTCCCAGTTTGTTCTTG
>NW_006399964.1:2677607-2719019 GCF_000299155.1 Elephantulus edwardii | reverse complement strand
AATCTTGTGATTAGCTATTGTGAAAGGTATTGTTTCTCTTAGTTCTGGCTCTGTATTCTTTTTGTCACGGTAGAGAAAGCCAACTGATTTTTTGTTACTTCAGTAAGTGTTGGTGTGTGTATGTTACTTTAGTGTTGTAGACTTTGGAGATCTGTACCGAACAGTGGGATATCTGGATCAAATGGTATTTCTATTCCCAACTTTGTAGGGAAGTGTCACACTGCCTTTCATAGTGGTTTGCATTCTCCCTGGCGGTTTTTGAGAGTTCTAATCTCCCTACACCTTTGTCACCATTTGTGTTTGCTGTTGTACTGAGCTTTGTTATTTTTGCTGGATTGAGATGCTATCTCATTGTGGTTTTGATTGGCAATAACGAATTCTGCTGCCAATTCAAAGGCATGCAGTTGAAATTACTGGTTGATCCATGGGAGAAAAATGGGCAGTCTCCTACCATGCATTTTACAGCTGCTGAAAACCCATTGGAGGCTAAACTACAAGTCAGTTTTGACATGACAGCACACAAGAGCAATAGCTAATGAGGGAGTTATAGTGGCATAGGACAGGGGAGTTGTTCTTCTAACCCAAAACAGTATCTCTGGTGGTTTGAATCCACCCAGTGGCTCCACCAGAGCAAGATGGTCATTCTCCTGTGGAATTGGCATCCTTCCTAAAACCTGCTGGAGGCTCTGTGGGGAGGGTACGTCTGACTCATTGGCATTTCTTTGTCTAGTTCTTGACTGTCATCTTTGGTGAAGTGTGTCTATGTATGCCTTTGTGATGAACCCCTAGTCAGGTCTGTCAGCACCTAATATTTTTCTGTCACTTCTCTTTTGGAGAAGCACATAAGGATTTCATTTTTGGGAAGTCCCAGTCAGTTATATGGTTTATCCTCTGCTGATGGTGCATTTTTGGTTATATTTGATGGTTGGTTTGTGCTATAGATGGGAGCTTCTGTTATTCCCTAGCATCTTTTAAGGTCTCTGTTTCTTGTAGAAGTGTTTTGTAATTTTCTTTGTTGTAGGTCTTGTGTCTCTGGTTCTTGTTGTTGCTTTGTGCTGTCTAGTTGCCTGCATCTCATAGCGAGCCTGTGTACAAGGTCCCTAAACCCTGCTCTATGCTTTGCCAACCTTATTGTCTCTGACACACATACCCCTGTTACCCCAGTCACTGAATCAGTCCATCTCATTGAGGATCTTCCTTTCCTCTGCTATCCCTCCACTCTCCCAAGCATGATGTCCTTCTCCAAGGACCGATCTCACCTTGCAACATGTCCAAAGTATGACAAACGAAGCTTCAGAATCCTTGCCTCCAAGGAGCAGCCTGGTCTCCCTTGCTAGGACGAATCTATTTGTTCTCCTAGCAGTTCATGGTATATTCAATACTCTTCTCCAGCACAGCAGCTCAAAGGCATCGATTCTCCTATCATCCCTAGTCGTCCAGCTTTCTGATGTAATTGCAAAGACTATGGCTTGGATCAGGTGCACCTTAGTCTTCAGACTGACATAGTTGCTCCTCAGTATCCTCTAGAGGTCTCTGACAGCAGACTTTCCCAGTGCAATAAGTCTTTTAATTTTCTGACTGTTGGTACCAAGAGTATTGATTGTGAAGCCAAGCAAATGAAAGCTGTTAACAATCTCAATCTCTTCACTCTGGATAGATCACTCAGAATACAGTTCCGGATCATTTGCAGTTTGATGACTTGGTCATTGTTGAGGAGTGGGAAATCCACCCTGGATGGCATGTCTGTGTAGAACGTTCCGACTGTCCAGCTTTTCAGCCCTTTGCCAGAACAGCACTGTGACTATTCCCTGTACCCCTCATCTACTTGAGAACAGTCTCACATCATTCTTTATCTGGCACCAAGAGGGCAGCTGTACTCCACATTCAGTGACTCCTGCCCTGCAGGGCATTGAGTCTGAGAAGGGGGAGTGCCTACTGCACGCTGGGCCCAAGACTGATGATAGCACCATCTAGGACAGGGTGCCTGCCCTTTAGTCTGCGCCTGAGCAGCACTTGCTCATATGAAAATAGGCTGGCTTCCCAGAGGTGCGTGGTTCGAATCCACCAGATGCTCTACTGAAAAAGGAGGGACAATCTCCTCCTGTACCAGCCAGATCTGATTTGATGGTACACACACAGACCAAAAAAAAAGAGAGACTGGCTTACACAGCTTAGTGTCAGGCCCATCTCCCACCCCCGTCCCACACCCCGTGGAGGTGCACAAGCACTCCCCCTGCTGGGCTGTCTGGTGGTGCACATGCTTGGCTGCAGTCTGTGGCTTTTTCCTGGGCCTGAGCCTGAGGCAGATCTAGTACAGTGGACACTTGTTCTTCCCACTGTTCTTTCACATTGTAAGCTGGCCAACTTGGCTTGGGTGTCCTGTCCTCACCTAGCATAGCTGTTAATCCCACAGGAGGAGATTTCCCATCTTTTCCCCTCAGCGTCCTGGTGGATTTGAGCCATCAGCAGAAAGCCATGACAAAATTGGCTTAGCACAATGCCCTACCGGCTACAGCTGTACTTTTTCTCTAAAGTCATTTTTTCCCTAGATCTTTATCTGCTTAATTAATTACAGGCTTTCTGTGAAAAGAAGGCTTTAATAAAACGTAAAGATATAATAAGTGGCCAGTGAGAATCCATTAAAACCAGTATTTACACATACAGAACAGGGCTAACTAAAATAAGACTTGGTTGCCATTGAGTCAAACGTGACTGATAGCAACCTTGTGAACAAACGGCCTGAAGCTTTTCTGTAACTAGCATCATTTATCAAAGTTCATAGAGTTTACAGAGGCATGTTGTTTAAGCAGTAAATGCCACTCCTGCTATTTTTAAAATTACTGCTGCTAAATCCCTTCTCTTTAAAACTGGTTTGCATTAGTGAGCCATAAGTTTAGTAGGTTTTGACTAGCATATCTTGCAATAAAATAAAACTTGTCAAGAACATTGCATACAGTAAAGCTAAGTGCTGTTTTGTTCATTTCTGTTTGTTTGATCCAAAATATATTGCTTATTTGGATCAGGGCCAGAAAAGGTTTTTTTAATTGATTGTGGCTATCCTGAGATCTAGCAGTATTTAGAATTTCCTTTGAAAAGTATCTATTAAAAAAATAACTTTGTCTTGATAAATTTGTTTCCTTAAATAATAATAATTTTGTTTTTATGAATATAGTAATTTTGCTCTTCTTAGAGTATTTCACAGACTGTGATATACGTAAACAGTAATTCATAAGTAGGCAAGCAGTAATTCCTAAGTAGGCATTTCACATATCCCTACAATAGAAAGTGTTTATTTGGTTCTATATTGAATCTAGTTCAGTGTACCAGTAAGTAAATACATGTGCAGAATTTGAATACAAATGAGGTCGTGAAGGAAAAGAATTAGGACAGAAATTGAACCCAGAAGGAGTTTCTTAACTCTCTTCAGTGTTTCACAGAGAGCACAAGGCTATGTTTGAGAGGAAATGATAAGTGGGTATAACCTCAGATTAAGGAAATGCTTCCTATGGGTGCTTTTCCTGCATGATAGAATTACAGAGGCATCAACAACAATCAGACACTTTGATTTTAAACACTGAAACATTTGTTATTCTCTACTAAATCATACAGGCGTGTTGGGGAGTAAAACAAACTGATTTTATAACTAGAAAATTTATAACTGTCAGGAAGACTGGGTATGGACAATGTCCTGTACACAAATTTCAATCTGAAAATGTCAGTCTAATTACCTGTAAATTACATTCTTAATCTTACTTATACTGTGCTGTTTTAGGACAGGTTATCAATGTTATTGGTGTTACAATTTAATACGAACTAGAATTGGAACATTATGGGAAGTCAGTTAGTAGAGTTTGAAGGTCTGTTTTCTCAACAAACCTTATTTAATGATTTTTTTTTGTCAGTCTATATCACATGTTTTCAATGTTTAATAGTCATCTTCGTATGAAAATGAGAGCCTGGCACATACTCGTTGTCGTCAAGTGGGAACCTGTATATAATAGAGGCTGAGTTAATAGTGGAAAAGTAGAAAGACTTAACAGGTTTTCCCCCTAGTACTGGATAAATACTTTTCTAAACTTTTGAGCTCATGATGGCAATTTGGTTAACTTGATGGTGTTGTCCAAACTGGCTCATGGCTGACCCTCCCATCAGTTTTTTCAGAGGCAGTAAATAGCACGGGCAGAGATTGCCTGTCTTTACCCACAAAGCTGCTGGGTTTGGACCATTTGCCTTAAGGTTGACAGCACAAGTCCTTACCCCTCAGCTCCTAGAGCTCCCTGTATGCAGTTAAATGTATGTTTTATATTTACTAATAAATATATAAATAGATATTATATAATATATGTGTACTTTTATTACAGACTCCTGGATTTGGTTCGTCCTGTTCCCCAGGCTTCACAGTATTTGAGCTTTGTTCAGCCATCCCCTACCGCAGGATTTTCTCATTTGTCCCCAGTGTCCAACTTATTACCACTAAATGAATTAAAAGGGTCACCTCAAAACACCTCGGGTGCATCAGAATTTAATTTACTTGAAACTCCTCTTGTTGTTAAGGTGAGTATTACATATCCAGCATATGATGTTAAGACAGTTTTTATTTTCAGGTGTCAGAAAATAAGTTTGTGATAACTTTATTTCTAGGTAACTAATGGCTGTAAGCTGTTATTCTTGCTTCTTTTTCTTCTACTTGGTTAAAAAAGTGTCTAATCAGTCTTCCTCTTTTGCCTAATTAGCATCATATTTTATAGATATTACCTCTTTTAGCTCCTTAGCATTCTGTCTTGAATCTCAGAACCTTTCTCTCTCTCTCTTTTTTTTTTTTCCGGGTTATCTTTCTGGGTATATGTAACATCACAGTAAAACAATAGGGCTACTTTTCAAGCTGAATAAAAGATACTATTATAAATGCTAGCCATAACGTTATTAAATTACCAAGATGTGTTTGCTGGAGCTCCCTGATTAAAACAAGCTTAGAAGCACGAGTGGTGTCCACTTCCAAAATAGCTTGCCTCTGAAAACCCTATGAACTTGGAGAAAGGATGAAAGTTATAAAAGTGTTCAGGTCTTCCGTTCATAGGGTCTCTATGAGTCGACAGCACTTAACAACAACAACAAGAGTATTAGATTCCAAACACTGTCTACCTTATTAATTAGTTCTTTATTTTTAAAATGGAACTCACAGTGAAACTTACCAGAGTCTCTAGAATGATTCTGAATGCAATTTTCCATTTTGTAGCCTTGTGAAAAGGCATCCTGGGGTTTGTAATAGTTAAACACTGAGCTGCTGACGAGCTCTGTAATTGGAACGTTCCTGTTATTCCTGGAGTGAAGAGATATGGTGGTCTGCTCCCATAGACCCTGGATGGTGGTACAACTCGGTCACAGGGCTGCTGTGAATCAGAATCACCTCAGCAGCATGCAGAAACAGCCTTGTTGTTGTTGTTAGCGACCCTATGAAGGAGAGTCCTCGACGCTTGGGTGCCTTTCATCCTCTCTCCAGGTTCATAGCATTTCTGGAGGCAAGCTATTATGGAAGTGGATGCCACTCCTTCTTCCACGCTTGTTTTGATCGGGGAGCTCCACCCCACTCTCTGTCCACATTGGGTAGCCAACCATTAACGCATTTGACACATCATTGTCACAGTGTTCAGCCTCACAGCAACCACAAGTGGCAGTGGGACGGCAAGTTGTACACCAGGGCTATACGACCTAGAGGAATGTCTGAACAATAACAATGAAAGACTGGCCTGAGGGCCTTACATACAGAAAAAGTTGAGTGGAGTCATGATGTTTTTATTGTTTGTTTCTGTTACAGTAGTCAGTGTGTCTATTGGTAATGAAAATAGAGGCACTCTTACAGTTTTGATTTTCTACTCTGCCTTATGTAGTTGACATTCACAAACACTAATGGTGGCATTTTATTCTTTGTCATAGAAAGCTAAAACTTTGGCCATGTCGGTTGCTTCCACTGGATTTGCAGAATTCACCCCTCAATCCATCCTAAGGTCTGGTCTTCGAACAACACCTTTAGCATCTCCTTCTTTGTCCTCTGGAAGGTCTTTTACTCCTCCTTTACGACTAAAAGAAACAAAAATTTCATTCATGGAGGAAGGCTCTGCCATCAAGTGGACTACTGAAGTGAGTTTAATAATAATTTTTGAGAAACCAAATAAAACACATCATAAGCCCTTATCAAATAAAAATGCATACAATATCATTATAGGTTATTGTTACAATCTTGTAAATGCTTATGAAATCAAGAAGCATTAGGTCAGACAAAAACTTAAGAAACTGACTGAGCCGCGCTAGTCAGTTCACAGGTAAGGAGATCGGGCTCCTGTGCACTAAAATTTAGTGACAGAAGTAGAACTAGAGCATAATCCTTCTAATGCTTAGTTGATGGGATTTTATTTGTTCTTTTTGGCATTTTTTTAGTTTTATTTTTACTTACAGCATTTTGTTTCTTTTATTGAGCTTCTCACTGTTTTTCTAAGATGTATCTTGGAATTTCACTGTATCTTGATAATGTTGTTATTACCATTGAGTCGGAACCAACTCATGGCTGACACTCCAGTGGGTTTTCTGAGGCAGTAAATCGCACTGGAGATTACCGTCTTTCTGCTCTGGGGCCACTGGTGCATTCAAGCCACCACCTGCCTTTTGAGTTCACAGTCTGTTTACCTCTAGGCAACCAGAGTTCTTTATAGGTTAATAGGAGCCCATTTATTTATGATTGTTATTGATCTTACAATTTCTTGCCAGTTATGGAAACAGTTATGTATCTAAAGAAATTCTTCTAGTACATTTGTGAGGAAGAGAAATGAAGTCTAGAAAGGTTGGATGCGATAAAGACTAAACTAATTTTTGATAGTAAAGTTTTTTTTTTAAAGTTGTTGGTTTGTTTTTTTTTTTGTTTTTTTTTCTTTTTTAAAATCTTACTTAATAGGTTGCCAGTAGAAGCAAAACCGGGGCATTTATTACTACACCTTTTGCCAAAGATGCACTTCAAGCAGAAACCGAGTGGCTGATGTGCAAAGATAAACCCATATCTTTTTCCCTGGGTGGTCCTGAGACTGACCATCCAGAAATAGCTATAATGTCACTAGATACGCCTTCCCAAGCTTTGGAGAAACTAGACATGAGCAAAGAAAGCAGCATGACTTCAACCAGATCAGACCTCACCTCATTGGAGTACCAGGATGCTCCATCCCCTGGAGAGTCACAAGATACAGTTTTGAGGGCCTCTAAGCAAGAAGGCTCTTCAGCTGAAATAATCACTAACTTAACAGAACCAGTGGAAATGGAAGATGATAAAGATGAGCCCGAGTCACAAGTGACTTCTCCACACCGAGACAAACAAACTGGTAAGAATTTATTTTCACAGTGTTCATCCTTGTCATCCATGTTCCTCCATAAAATAAGGAGTGGAATTTTTTTTTTTCTTTCTTTTTTCCCACCATGAGCAAAACATCGAGGTTAGACAACAATTGTGAGCTATTCTTTCAACTTAGAACCATGGCAGAGGGGAGCAGCGATGTTGGAGGGAAATGTCGATGTTTGAGGTCTGATGACTGTTTTCTCTTTAGGGCCTTCAGTCACTCTGAAAGAACTGGCAGTCTGGTGCTATAGTCCCTAGAGAATTGCCCTGCTGACCCTGAGACTTGGACTGTCTCCGTTTGAGCTTTACAGCTTTGGAAGCTTAATGGGGGCTCAACTCAGAGTCAGAGCTCTGTAACTGGATGCCACTGAGCTTGTGTTGAGCTGTCATGTCCTTTTGTAAATGCTGTGCTGAAGGACAGAAAGAGATTTAGTTGTGTGCTGTCAAGTCAGAACTGACGCTCCAGTGGATATTCAGAGGCTGTAAATTGCAGAAGAGATTGCCCATCTTTCTCCTGTGGAGCAGCTGGTGGATTTGAACCACATACCTTTGTACTGGCAGTGCAATACCCTACCATCAAAGCTCCCTGTAGGAGAACACTTTTGTTGTTGTTGTTTTTGTTGAGTACCACTGACCCATAGCTGATCCTCCAGCAGGTTTTCAGAGGCAGTAAATTGCTTGGGAGGAGATTGCCCATCCTTCTCCCATAGAGCAGGTGATGGCCTTGAACTGTATGCCTTCGGGATTGCAATGCAGTTTCTTGTCACTAGGCTACCAGAGCTCCTGAAGAACACTAAGAAAAACTTAAAATTGGTGGATCATAAGGCTAGTTTTTAGGTTATTTACCTAAGAAAAAGTTTTGGCAAGTGTATTTAAAGGCAGTGCCTAATTTTAAAGTTGTAAAGCCTAAATAAGAACATTTTAAAGTGTAAGCGGTTTTTTTAAGGGAACTCTGATGGCCTTGTGGCAAGAAGCTGTGATGCAATCATGGAGGCATGTGGTTCAAACCCACCAGATGCTCTGCCTGGAGAAGGAGGGGCAAATCTCCTCCTGTGCCAGTTGCATCCAATTCAAGGGTACACAACAACAACAAAATAGAAACATTTTTAAATGAAAATGTTTCAAACATGTTCATTTAAAGTAAATTTAAACCATGAACATTTGGACCATAAGTGATTCCATTTGGAAAATTTTTGTCTAAATTGAACTAAGATTTCTATCTAAGATTTTTTTTTTTAAATTTTATTATATATACATTTTTTATATGTGTACCTTCAAATGGGATCTGACTGGTGCAGGAGGAGACTGTCACTCCTACAGCAGAGCATCTGGTAGATTTGAACCATGCACCTCTGGGATTGCAGTGCAGCTTCCTGACACTAGGCCTAAGATTCTTAAAATACGAGATATCTTTAATATAGGTAGTAATCAATCTAAGAGCTAAAGTATGTACATAATAATGTCTGGAAAGTTATTCTTTTGATGTTCTAGGTTCTTTTAAAATCTTTGCATGGTCAAATACTAGATGATAATGTCTGTGACAGTAGGTTAAAATACTTAAACCATAAAAGCCAAACCTGCTACCGTGGAGTTGATTTTGAATCTGAGCCCACTCTTTTGGGGTTTCCAAGGAGGGATACTTAACATGAGGAGATTGTCCATCTTTCTCCTAAGGAACAGCTCTTAAGTTCAAAGTGCCAGCCTTTCTTTTATCAACCCAGCATCTAACTTAAGCCACTTGCGCTCCTTTTACAATAATTAGGGAGGTTCATAAATAAAAGTATATGTGGGTTTTGTGAGGTATCATAAGTATAGCACAAACTTTAGAGCTGGACAAGCGAAATTTGACTCCCCGTTTGAGTTTTCTTCATCTCTAAAATGGGCTTGCTAGCCTAATGTTGAGCACTGAATACATGTAAAGCCCTTGAAACAATGTATGTTAAAGGAAAAGGGAAAAGTGGAAGAGGATGGGAGTCTGAGTTACAAGACGAAACTGCCACCATCTCATTCAAGGCAAGACCTGAAAGACAAAAAAGCAGACCCAAGAACTCTTTTTTAAAAGTGGCCATCTAAAACCAGATATAAACTCTGACATTTCTAAGATTGTCAGTATTCTTTTCTCTATGCTTTATAGGCACTTTAGAAGTTACGGAAACAAAAGATCACATTCCAGAGGGGACAATTTTAGAATTGCCTGAGCAGTCAAGCCCTGTTCAGGGACTTGATACTTCTTGTGCACCGTCAGTCCACGAAGGGTAAGTTAAAAGGAAAAGCAAATGTGTTTTCTGTTAAGAAAGAAGTTCATTTATATAGTTTTGTGTTATAATTCTGGTAGTTACCACCAAATCTTCAAATCCCCTAAATACACATATGGATTGAGGTCTGCCTCTTTCATACTCTTCAGTGTTTATAGTTTTGTGAGGATCAAATTTTAGCTCATACATTCCTCTGTATCCTTCTCTTGTCACTGGTTTCTAGCTAAGTTTTTATTTAGTGACAGTTCTCCTTTCCTTCCAATTTGTTACAGTGAAAGCTTTGTGCCAGGAAAGCTCTTTTATCACCCTGACAGTGGTCTATTGAATGGATGCCATTTCGCTAGCTATAAAAGCATTAAACGGTCTTGGATTAGAAAGTGTTCTTTCTTTATTGAATGTCAGCTGAGCCTGGAATAGCATGATTTAGTGAAGTACTTGGTTTCTAATCTGACCCAGTCATTGTAAGACTGGATGCAAACAATGTTGCATGTCAGTATTTTAAGAATAGCATTGTTGTAGGGGCCACATAAATAGTGGCTTCTGCAGTTACCAAGTCATAATAAAGGTTCCTTATTAAAATGGATCATTTAGGGCATTGTGATTGTTTCATTGCTTCATGTGCATTCATGAAAATGGCCTCACTTACTCTTCATAGAAATCAACATCCTGCCAGTCAGGTCTTAACAGCTGAGCCTGATCACATGTACACTTGAGCTCTGAGAAGAAAACCTCAAGTTGGCTAGAATCCTTGCAAAAGCATGCATAGAAAGAGAGAAACCAATAAAAACTATTACCCAGATTGCTTTATTACTTAGTTCTAATTACTTGATTTATAAATGTTAATGAAAGCTAATGTTGTTTTTAAATTAATGGATAATCACGAAGCAGAGAGCAATCAAGTGGGAATAAATTCTGGACACCAGTGACAATTTATGTGAATATCAATGGTTTGAGCAAGCTTGTTGCTTTTAAAATACTATTTAATGTTTATTATAAATGATATGATTTGGTATAAATGGTAACATTCTTCAAAGCATTTCTCTAAATAAGTAAATGTGTGTAATTCTCAATACATAGTTTTTCTTTAATTTACTTTATTAATATCCTATTTGTAAAAATCAGCGTATCACTCTAGTGAGTTCAGGAGATAGATGAGCGCAAAGCTGTACATGGCACCTGTTCAACTGTTTTTACATGATGAGTAGACAACAGATCTGTCATTCTAAGTTAGTCATTATTACACAGTTCTGAGTAGTATTAAATACTGAGCCTGAAGTTACTGGGTAAATAAAAACATTTGTACTTTAACAGGCTTATTCAAAGAATTTAAACACAAGTTAGAGAAATTGACCTGCATATATTTTATGCAGGCCAACTTACATTTTCAAATCACTGTATTTACAGTTTATATTCATAACATTCTTGCCCCAACAAAGTACATTATTAGAATTCAGGAAAAACAAGTAATTTCTAAATTCATTTGTAAATTATATAGTGCTCTGTAAAGTGAACTTGAATGATACTAACTCCTCTGAACCTCAGTTTTCATCAGAATGTGAATATAGCTAGAGAAGGTTAAAGCAAAATTGGATCTTTTCCACTAACGTGTAGAATTCTGTTTATAAATATATATTCCATTTATAAGCAGTATTTCTTTTTCCAAAGGAAAGTCTTCCTCCCGGAATCTGTGGTACCAGTTTTGGATGAAGGACTAGAAGGATCTGTTGAAAACTTCATCTCTGCAAGTACAGCAGATAACAATAAATGTAAGCATTGTTTTTGAACCTAAGGATTATTTCATTTTAGTGATTTTTGAGTAAAAAGTTTTCTAGGAACAGAAGAGTTTATTGTCCAGATTTCTTGTCTCAGGTTTCCTTGCATAGTTGTGGCATTCTGAGGAGTATGTCAGCTGTCAGAATAGAGCGTTTCATGGAAGCACTCTGTGACTTAAACAGTGAGAGTAGAATGGTTTTTGTGTACATCCAGTACTTTGAAACATATAAGAGGAACTAAGTAGCTAAACTACATGTAACCATTTGCTCTTCTGAGACTTTGGTGACTGCATGGGGCATCTTTTAAGCCTGACGAGTATTAGATTGAATTTATTCAGAGAAATTAACCACTCTGTGGTATTGATTTAATTTTATGTGTATGTGTCTGTTGGCACAGGATTGGACAAACGTTTTCAATCTTTTGTTCCCAGGGTAGAAACTCAATTTGCAGACTAGAACTGCCCAGACAGTTTCATTGGCAATAATCTTTACAAAAGTCTTTTACCTTTCCAGGTCTTTTACCCCTGCAGCCACTAAGAGGACTCAAACTTCTAATTTTTCAGTTGGCATTTGAGCATTTCACCACTGTGTGTAAGGCTTCTGGCCACATTCTGCTTTATAGACATGAAGATATGCTTTCTGTATGAACTCCCTATTGTGTTTGAGGAAAATAAAATTCCACTCACTGCTGTCAAATTGGTTCCGACTCATAGAAAACCCTCCATTGAGTTGTTAAGGCTAAGAGTGTGTTTTGGGGGTTGGGTTTTTTAAAAATTTATCTTCTTACATTTGTCCGAACATAGTTTACATACATTGTATCTTGTACAATTCTTCACATACATTGTTTTTTATATTCTAGTTTACTACTGATCAATGCCTTTAATCACCCCACCTTATCAGGTCCCCATTGCATGTTACCTAGCTGAGGATTTCCCTGGTAGTAATTCATCTACTCTTTACAATTACGCTGTTAATCGTAGAGCCTGTGATTTTAATTAATATCCCTGTCACCTTAGAAATATGGCTTTGGGGAATTTTGAACAAACTGGTTTGTTTTGTTTTTCCCTGTTTAAGATTGTAATAAATGTTTACTTTAAGGGGAAAAAATACCTACCACACTTAGCTCGAATCCACTGGTTATTCCACAGGAGAATGATGTGCATTCATTCTCTTTCCGTGAGATTTACAACCTCTGAAAACCAACTGGCACTGAGATACAGTTTAAAATAGAGAATTCTCTTTCCATGTAAAGGGGAAAATCTATAACATGTCTGCCCATATTGCAAATTGTTAGCAGTTGAGCAGGGTAAGTGTGTCCACATGTACACACATACTTCCCCAAAACTTTTGTTACGCTAAAGAGCATAGGGACTTGAGCCAAACTGTTTGTGTCAGAATTGATATGCACTGAATGACTCTTAAGATTTTGGGTAGTTTCTTAAACCCTGTCAGATTTGCTGTTAAATGAAATATTACTTGTACCCATTATAGTTTTTCTTAAACCCTGTCAGATTTGCTGTTAAATGAAATATTACTTGTACCCATTATAGTTCTTCTAATTGAGTTGTATATGTTAAGTATTAGTACTGGTACTGAGTGCCTAGTAAACAGTAAATGTCATTTTTTATTTGCTGCTTATCATATATTGTCCGCTTACCAAAACCCCAACTACATTTTTCACTTAGGCGTTAGTAACAAGAGATCAAGTCCATGATAGAGGGGGCTGTGATCTTTCCATTTATTGTGGATTGGTGTTCATTTTTGTCAGTTGTCTGTTTCCTGTGCTGTCTTAATTCTGCAGTGAATATTCCTCTTTGTATCTCTTTGCCCCTTCTGGGTCAGTATCTCTTGTTGGTAGATTCCTAAACTTGAACGTACTAGGTCAAGAACTATTCACAGACACTTCATACTCAGTTGTTTCCTGTGATGAAAGTTTTTGTGGACAGTTGGAAGGTGTTTGAAGTGGAGGGCTATATTTGTGGCCATTTGACTGCTTTCTGCTAAACTAGAGTGTTCCAGAAGTGTTTAGAGGCAGGTATATTCAAGGCCAGATTACATGTTCTCATCCAGTTCTGTTCCTTGGAAAAGTGGACGGACAGGAAGATCTGAGGGAGAGGAAGATCTTCATCGAGGTGGATTGACAGAGACTGCAGCAAAAGCTCAAGTGTGTCAGAGATGTTGGAGATGGCACAGGACAGGAGACAGGGTTCAGATCTATTGCTAATAAAGTTGTGATGTTTCTTTCAGCACCTAACAACAACAACAACGTGTAATTCTACAATGGGTAGCTAGTTGCCTGTGTGAATATAATTTTTAGAATAATGAGGATCAAACATTTTGAGCTCTTTACAACAGTATCATCATGATAAAATTTCACAATAAGGACAGAAATTATACTCTTGTTGTGAAAAACCAGTGTCATCTTTAATGCCTGATCTTAACTACCTTCTGTGCCTTACCTATGGAAAGCAAATACATACTGTTTAAACAGATGGAATAGTGACTAAAAACAGCATTAATATGTAAATCTAGATGCTGTGAAATTATGGCAGTTATCATCAACATGATAATTCTTATGTGTATTGTTGCCTTCTTCTCAGTGTAAAATGTGGAAGATTAACTCTGGTTTTTCTTTCAGCTCTGGTGGATACCTTAACTGATAGCGGAGACTCTGATCCTATTGCCTTTGAAAGTCCTATTATCTCTGAACATACGCTTGATCAGGAAATAGCATTGAACCTAAAAGAAGTTAATGAAATGGATACTGATGTGCAAAAACAAAATCTATCAGCTGAAAAGCCTCCAATTTCTGATGGTCCTTCAGATGCTCACGAAATTCATGTAAAATTTTTTATAAATTTATTTTATTATTAGTTTGTTTCATTAGGTCTTAAGACACTATAGTTCCAACCGAATACGTTAACTAATTTGACTGCTATCCCCAAAAAGAAACCTTACAAGACCAGTACGTGATAAAGAAATATTTTGTGGGATATGTAAGAATATAACTTTTAAGTAATACATTGGTTTTCATGAAAATCCAGACTATTAAAAAGACACAATTTAGTAATTGAATTTTTATTTAGTATCTAGTTAAAGGGGTTTTTTTTTGCTATTAGAAAACAGCTAAAAAAATAATGACATTTAGACTATTCACAGTATATATTTGTGTGTGTGTGTGTGTGTGTGTGTGTGTGTGTACATGTACATGTGTGTGCATCTATTTCTAATTGAAAATAATCAGATAATGTGGAACAGGATTTCCCCCTCTCTGTTCCCACAGTGGAAGAATAATATTCAGCTGGCTGGGATTAAAATTCCCATTCACTCTAGACAGATTTTTTTTTAAGAGTTTTGTCATTTACTATTTATAAAAATTTCACCAAATGTTTTATTAAGCTGTAATTTTTATACAGCAAACATATTTAAGACCTATCCAAATCTAGTCATAGAACTTTGGAAGTTTAACTCCCAAAAATGTCCTATGTATTCATTGATCTTCATGAATGATCTCTGAATTGGAAGGATAAAATCCCTTAATCTTTTATCTTGGGGAGCTAATAAAAAATTGTGGGTGCATGGTATGAGTGGGATTCCTCGTCTCTGGGAGTTTCTCATCTGTCATCTCACTGCTGTTTGGGTGTGGGGGAAATGTTGTGTAGGTGGGTGGTGATGTTCTACCTTCTTGGTCAGGAGATCTATCTCTCTGTTACTTTCTACCTCCTCCTTTTTCTCCCCTTCCCTTACCAAAAGGTAAATGCAAGGACCATTCCTTCCTCCACCAAACCCTTGCAGGAGAGGTACTGAACTTGAAAGCCTTAGGAATTTCATGGTTTATGCAGCCCCAGCAAAGGGAAGAGGATTGAGTCTAGCCCAAGGGAGCTTATGTAGGTGACTTCTTCTTCAACCTTATGGGGATCATGCTGTTTAGAAAAGTGCAGATCGTTAGGAGATTTGGGCATTATCACACAGTTTGGGGGTTGTTTCTTTTTCTCTGGTTAATTTTTTTCTTGAGTGAGAGTAGAATAAATCCTTAATTCTTCTCAGAGCTGTTAGCATTATGCTGCTTTGCAAGGTTTTGTTAAGACTTTTTTTTTTAAGCCAGGGAAATGTGGTATGCCTGCTTTTAATTCCAGTCATAATCTCAAAATCTATTATTTAGTTATTTTGACTGAGTGAGAAAGCGTAATTGTTTAAATGGATAATCTTTATACAGTAAACCCATAAACCATATCAAATGTAGTTTGTGTTAATGTACGTACACCAAAGGTGAGATGCTCATTTAAAAACCTTTATATTTAAAATAAGTGGATTTATAAGTAATAAAAATCTTTAATCTCTTACCTTTAATTCTTTTTATTGTAGGTGACTGAAAGTGAAAAAGTTGAAGCTCAAGATTTAGGAGAAGAGACTAGGAATCTCTCGCATAATGAGTTATATCCCTCAGGAACTCTTAAATTTCGGTATAATTTTGATACCATTGAACACCAGTTTCATGACTTACCTGATAACAAAGACTCTGCTGAGAGTGATGCTGCCGAAGGGGATGGAGAACTTTTTGTGGCTCAGAGCAACTTTACCTTAATATTGGAAGGTGAAGAAGGAGAAGTTGAAACGGATGATTTCACAGCATCGAACATATTAGTTAAAGCCACTGACACAGCAACTGAGGAAGAATTTGTGCACCTTGGGGAAGATGATAATCATGGGCATATTGCAAATTTGCCTTCTCTCATAAAAAGTGACCAAGAGTCTCAAAAAGGAGAGACCTTGCCATATGTGCCTGAACCCATTAAAACAGCGATTGCCGAGAACTTACTAGGTGTCATTAAAGACACAAGAAGCAAAGACGCAACTTCGGAAACAGTGGAACAGTCTATTCATGAAAACATGCCTTTAATAAGCCACAAAGTAACGCCTTCCACCAGCTTAATCAAAACTCCGTTGAAAACTATGGAGGAAACCAGTATGGTCACTAAAAATGTTAGCCAGGTAGAGGACACAGTTGCCTCCAGAACTCGCATGCGAGGACGCCGTGTCCAGAGCCTTAATATCCCATCACAACAGGAGGAGCCAGCTGCTTCTCCCGCTGCTAGTGTTCCTGGGCTTTCTGTTACAAAGAAAAGTAGGAGAACAAAAAATACTTCTCATGCTTCTGAAAATGTCTCTCCTGATGACGTCAAAGGACTAGCTCAGAGCCAGCGGATCCCTCAAACTCCTGTTACTCCTAAGAGAGGAAGGAGGAAAAGAAATACTGACCAAGACACCTCGGAAAGCAGTGACCCTGCAAGACAGGAGCCACACCTCCCTGCAGGTAAGGAGTTAAGACATTTAGAGTCATCTCAGCTTTTGGAACCGGCCACTGAAGAAACTTCTTTTAACAAAGAAATTACACTTACCTCTGCCTCAAAAAAGACTCCTAAGAGGGTTAAAAAGTCTGTTGCGAATCAGGAAGGAGTTGAAATGTTAAATGATCCAAAAATTAATACAGTGGCAAGTCCTAACAGAAGTATAAGAAAGTTGAGAAGTGCTCGTTTGACAGCCTCTGAAGATAAAGAATTTAAACAGGAATCAAAGTCCAGTGACCAGCATTTAGCTATTGAAGGCAGCAGAAAAGTCAAAGAGAAAGATGTGAGTATATCAGATGCAATGGATCACTCTAAATTTGAGTCATCGCAATTGACAACTCAGGCAGAATTTGATATACCTGCCACACCTAGGAAACGTGGAAGGCCAAGAAAAATCGAGCCATCTGCAGGTCCAGGATCAAAGGCTTTTGAGGGAGAGGGGAGCCCCCCAAAAAAGAAGGCTCTTATCAGCCAGAGGAGGTCAGCAAGGAACGCTCCAGCCAGAAGTGAAAATACTGACATGGGAAAGCCAGCTTTAGAAGTCTCTGTTTTATTGCCAAATGAAGAGCTTGCTCCTGTGGCAAGTTCTAAGAAGAGTACTACCAAAAGCAATAGGAAGCAGAGCCAAAAACGCTCCTTACACACAGTATCAGAAGAGCGCTTAGCTAAAGAGGTGGCAAGCAAAGAATCTGCTTGTCAAGAAGGATTGCTTGCTGCCTCTGTTCTGACTGACTCCTCTCGGAGCACAAGGACTCGATCTAACAGGGGTATCTTGCTGCCAGACCTTTCTGAACCAGCCAGTGAGCCTCTCTTATTTTCATCTGTGTCAAAAGTTCCAAAGAAAGAGAAAGGTACTACTTTGCTTTATTTCAAAACTTTGTTTCTATCTTCTAAAAAACCCTCAGCTTAAATTTAGTAGATTATTTCAAGACAGTGTTTGCACTGTATTTGATTGCTTACCCTTAAAAATATTATTGTTAAGGAACATTCTAAGTATTTTATTCTCTTAAAAATGAAAAGATTATGGTTTACCAGAAACTTTTTAGGCCTTGAGATGCCCTTGCTCTAGGTTTGATTTTTTTTTTCTTTTTTTTTTTCTTTCTCTCGTCTCCGTTCTGCTTTGGTGAACAGAATGCCCTGGTAAAGCACTCGATGGCTCAGACCTGTCAGTGGCTTTGCAGGAGAAAGGGCAGTTTTCTTCTCTGTCTTTTGTTTTTCTTTTTCCCTCATCTAGAACCAGCATTATAAGTCCCTTTGCATTTGACTCATCTCCAGTGATAGCCACAGCCCAGATTGATTAGGAGAGAAAAATAAGTCACTAGTATACTGAAAATATATCTATTGTCACTGGTGCCCCATGCATGGGCATCCATCCTACTTTGGTGCCTGGGAGCTGATGATTATATTGTTTGACTGTCACAGCTCTGCCTTAATAATAGGCAGCATCAGTCCAACAGTGTGAATACACCTTTACCTATAATAGGCAAACATTTTAATGGAGGGAAGAAACAATAGAGAAGGGGATAGGTTGAGACCCTCCTAAAGCTGAATAGGTTGCTTGAGTGTGGTTTTAAAGGAAATTGTTAATAAGAATGATTAGATAGATAAAATTGTTTACATTAACTTTGACCAAAAAAGGAAATTCAGCAAAACACTTCAGATTTTGTAACTACAGTAAGTGACTTTGTTCTTTTAGCTACGTAAACTTTTGAAAGCTGTCAAGGATGTCTTTTTTACATGATACCTTTTTTACAGGCATTACTTGGCAGGAGAGTTGATTGTAAGTCACAGGGGCACTAGCTGACAGCAGAACTGCCTCATGATTTCCTTGGAGCACATTACCAGGTCTGATTACTGATACTGGTGGCTTCATACCTTTCAATTAGAATGGAGTGTTGAACCACTGTGCCACCAGGGTCACTTGTAAATGCATTTGTTGTTTCTGCTTGCCATCTAGCTGGAACTGACCCATAGCTGACCCTCCAGAGAGTTTTCAGGTGCAGTAAATCACACTGGAGGAGATTGCCTATCCTTCTCCCATGGAGCAGCTGGTGTGTCTGAATTCAAACCATGTGCCTTTGGGATTGCAGTGCAGCTTCTTACCACTAGGCCATCAGAGCGCCCTTTTAAATGCATTGTTACTGTGTGCTGTTGAATCAAGTGTGATTCATAACTGACTCTCCTGCTGGTTTTCAGAGGCAGTAAATTGCCCATTCTTCTTCTGTGGAACACTTGGAGATTCAAACTACATTTTTTTGGACTGCATAACACCTTAACACTAGGTCACCAAGGCTCCCTTTTAAATGCTTTGTTGTTGTGTGCCATCAAATTGTAGCCAACCCTTAGCTGACCCTCTAGCAGGTTTTCAGTCACACGGGAGGAAATTGTCCTTGTCCCATGGAGCAGCTGGTGGGTCCGAACCATTTGCCGTCAGGATTGGAGCGCAGTTCCATACAACTGGGCCACCAGAGCTCACTTTTAAATGCATCAGTGAGTGAAAAGTTCTTGTCATTGCTTCCCTACTTGACGGAAGACTAAGAGAAACAGAAACTGTTTAAAATATTGTGAACTAAAACTTTCTTAACTTCACTGTGCAAAGACATTTGTTACAGTCTTACAACTCAAACACAAGGCAGAGCCCTTCAGGAATATTGATCATTTCCTAAATGTAATTTATACTTGGGTGACATTGTCCAAATTTGTTCAAGCCTTTGTTTTTGGTTGTATTAGGGGTTGAGTTGATTCGATTCAAAGCAAAGCATGTGTGCAAACTGGAGTTGAACTGCATAGGGTCTTCTGAGCCTTTCGAGCACATCATGGGCCTCTCATCCAAGGCATTGCTGGGTAGTTTTCGAATCACTAGCCTTTTGGTTAGTCGTCTAGTACTTACCTCTTTGTGCCACACATGGACTTCTTTGACTTGAGAGGTTGTATTTTGTGCCATCTAGTCAGTAATGGCCCAGAGCTGACCCTCTGCAGATTTTCAGAGGCAGTTAGTTAATCATAGGGAAGGAGACTCCCATCTTTCTTCCTCATAGGAGCTAGTAGATTCGAACTGAGTACCTTTTGAGTTAGCAGCCCATCTCCTCACCACTACAGTAATACCATAGAGTTCATTTTCTTTATGGTGGTAATCAAGGTGGTTTCATCTCTGCTTTGCAAAGAGGAGGAACACTTGGCACAGTGAGTTAAACATTGACTGCTAATTGAAAGGTCAGTTTTTTCAAATCTCAGCCATTCCTTGGGAGAAAAATGAAACAATCTGCTTGTGTAAAGATCCACAGCATGTCCAAAACCTCTGTAGAAGTTCATTGAAATAAAAGTAAATAAATATTTATTTATTTATTTATTTATTTTAAAAAAAATCCACAGAATAGAATATGCCCTGGGGAGCTTCTGCTCTGTCCTGAAAGGTTATTAAGCATTAGAATCAACTGTGTCAGTAGAATTGGCAAGGAGAATTAGTTTAAAATGTGAGATTTTATCAGTTTTGTTAAGACATTTCAGTGCATAATCATGAATTATAAGCCATAAATTTGTTTGGCTAAGATGGGAAGTATGTGTGTTTTTAAAAGAAGGGTATGCATGAAATTAAGAACAGGCATTTGTTCTGTGAATAAATTTAAAAGATAGCATCCTATTTTAAGTTCAGAAATGCTGGGTTGCTTAACAAATTTTACCAGATTTGAGAAGTTAAATCTTTATGCATGATACTTGTGGAAATGAAAGATCACTATCAATATTTTTCTTTTTTTAGGGTTCTTGTATTTTTTTTTTAATTCTGCTATTAGGGACCTCTCTAAAGTACTCAAAAGCAACAGTGTCTCTCTGGAGACTAAGGTGCACCTGATACAGGCCATGGTCTTTGCAGTCACTTAGGCATCAGAGAGTTGGACAGTGACTAGGGAGGATAGAAGGAGAATTGATGCCTTTCTTTGAGCTGTGGTGCTGGAGAAGAGTATTGAATGTACCATGGACTGCCAAGAAAACAAACAGATTCATCCTGGAGAGAGTTAAACCAGACTACTCCTTGGAGTCAAGGATTCTGGGGCTTCGTCTGACACACTTTGGACGTGTTAAAAGGAGAAACAGGTCCTTGGAGAGGGACATCATGCTTGGTAGGGTGAAGGGACAGCGCAGGAGGGAAAGACACTCTGTGAGGTAGATTGATTCAGTGACGGGGGCAATCGGGATTGGTGTGTCAGAGGCAATGCGATTGGCACAGGATAGAGCGGAGTTTAGGGCTGTTGTACATAGGGTCGCTATGAGTCGCAAGCGACTCGATGGCACATAACAACAACAACATTATTAATTTCAATGAAAATTTACAGAGACTTTGGATTTCCATTCATTCATTGTTGCACTTTTCTCCCCTCCTAACTCTCCCCTCTAGTACATTACACTCTTGGAGAAGTAAAAGAAAAATTCTTTCATTGTTTTACAATCTCTCCCCCCAGGTCCACTCCACTATACAGCCTTCCCTCTGGACTCCTGTCATGACAAATATATCCAATCACATAACCCTTTTAAACAGTTTCAGTGCAGTATACATTATTGAACCCATCTTTCTCAGACTCCCCCCAGCCCCGATTTCAGTCCTGTTTTACAACAGTGGCACCGTGTAGTATTTGTCCTTTTGTGACTGAGATATTTTACTCAGCATAATGTCCTCCAGAGTCACCCATTTTGAATAATATTTCATGAGTTCCTTGTTTTTCAATGCAGCATAGTATTCAATTGTGTTAATATACCACAGCTTCTCTATCCATTCGTTTGTTGTTTCCAACTCCTTGCTATTGTGAACAAAGCTACGATAAACATGGGTGTGCATGTATCTGCTTGGATGCCAGTTATGGTTTCTTTGGGGTATATTCCCAGTAGTGGAATTGCTGGGTCAAATGCTATTTCTATTTGCAACTTTTTGAGAAAGCGCCATACAGGCTTCCACAGTGGTTGCACCATTTTACACTCCCACCAACAGTGAATAAGGATTCCAGTTTTCCACAACCTCACCAGCATTTGTTGCTTGCTCAGTATTTTTCTTAAACCACCTCCCCTTCTCTCTTTTTTAATAATAATCTCTATCCATGACTTTATTGGCTTGGTCTGCCAGAACCTTTACATAACATTTTTTTTGTTACTTTGGTATATTATTAAAAATGAAGAAAAAATAAATAAAACACCACCAAACCAACCCCATAATGATTTTAAAAGAGCATCATTAACATAACTCATACTTTCCATGGTCAGAAGTATGGTAAACCTAGTAAACATAGGCTATTTTGGTACCGGATTTTAACACCATCAGTAATTCTTGTATTAGTCATTTTTACGTAATTGTCATCTGTAAATTTACTAAATACTTACATGTATTTTATATTTTCTATTGTATTATTTTTGGTTAATGTAACTGTTCGTGTCTGCTATAGAAAATTGGAAATTACAGATTCTAACCACATTTTTCCCTGTATCCTTTATTCTTAGGTCTTTGTATACACACACAAAAAAAGATATTTGTGTATACGAATTATTTTAAATTTTTTCTTTACCAAATGTTCTGACTCTTTTCAGATCCTCTTAAATATTCTTCAGAAATCTGAATGGATGTGGCTTTTTTATGTATTTGATTTGGTTTTATTACATAATTAAAAATTGACATGTTACATTTCGTTTGCTTAAACATGCTCCTCCTGTTGGATAGTCTGGTGGTTTTCCAATTATTTAATAAAAAAAATAGATTCTGGTGTGACATAAGATTGGAGAAGATGAGAAATGTTATGATTTCTTATTTTTTGCCACATACTCGCTGGGAGCAAAGATAAAGACTTTTATTTCTAATCTCACACTCCTATTAGAACTACATACATTTATAAACAGTTTGACATTTGATAGAGCTTTTTAATAGAATATGAAATAGCATTGAGCTGTAATTTCTATTCAAGGGTTTATAGAATATATTCATGAGATAGTACTGTAAGCTATTGTGTAGCATTAACTATATTTTTATGTACTTACTATGCATTGTTCTTTGTCTTGGTTGATTAATTAATAATGTATAGCATTTTGACGCTTTTTTGTTAATAGAAATTCTTACAAAAGTTGTGGATTTGGTTTTCTTCCCCTAATCTTTCTTTAGCTAAGAAAATAGAAGCTTCTACACAGCTGAAAGAATTGGTTTCAGATTTATCTTCACCATTTGTCTTCTCACCTCCTACTTTGAGGACCAGACAAAAAAATTCGTCAGATATGTCCAAGCTTATAGATAAATCGGTAAGGAGTGCACGGTATTTTATTTGTATGCTTGTTAACAAACCAAAGCTTTTGCTGTTGTTCATTGTTTTGAGAACACTAGTCATTGCCTTGTTTACATATGGGACCTCAGTCTTTCAAGACAAATCTGTGGCACATTCCTGATGGTATTTCTGGCTACTGCAGTTTAATTTATACTCATGTCTCACCTCCTGTGTTACTGAACATTCTGTGATCTGACTACTTCGTGCATGAGCCACATAAATCTGGCAATAAAAGCTCTGAAGGGTGAGATGAGAATGGGTGCTGGCTGAAATCAGGGTCAGCTTCGCTGGGCCAGGATATTGTGATGCAGTGGTGGTTAATCACCATTTTCCCGTAACACCCTGGTCTTTGGAACCTAACCGGATTGAGAAATAAACAAAGGGTGTAGTTGCTAGAAAAAGCTTTTAATGTCTACCAGGATCATCTAGGTGTGTTTATTTAAAAGAAATTCTTGAGCCACAGCAGTGTCATTCAAACATCAGATGTGGAGAGAGTTGCAGAATAACTTAGTTAAGGAGGCTGAGAGAGAGTGTGTTAGAGAGAGGGAGACAGACAGAAGAATCATTTCTACATATCTGTGGACCATAACAGTACAATGGATGAGTTCTTGAACTTGACAGGTAGCCATGTTTATAATTTAAATAGTTCCTTGTTGATTCAGGAGATTTGGGGGACTTGGTCTCTGGTAGTCTAACATATATGTTTGTTGTTAGGGCCTGTCATGACTCATCGTGACCCTATGAGCCTCAGACCTAAATACTTCGCTGTCATTAACCATCCCTGCTTTTGCTGTCCTTAACCATCCCTGCTATACTCGCTGTATAGCATACCCATTGCTCCAGTCACTCTTAGTCCCTCTCATTGAGAGTCTGCCTGAATTCAGTCATGAGATTAGGAGGGCAGTGTGCATTGGGAACATTAAAATGGACAAGACTTGTGGATCAGTTAGTTGTATATGTGTAGTTTTAAATAACCAGGGTTTCTACTAGTAAATATCCAGAGAGTCAGTTTGTTGAATTTTAATTCATTAGCACTCTTTGGCCAGATCCCTTAACTCTGCCTAGAACTTTGTAAATATGCCTTTCCAGTGGATAATTCCTTAAGGTTTTTGGTTTCCCTCCTGTAGGAAGATCATCCTAAATTGACAGAAACTGTGGAAAAACAAGAGGTGAAACGACTCAAGACGCCAAAAACAAAGCAGGCGCGCAGGTGGGCTTCTGGGCTCTGATTACTGTTTTGTGTCTCAAAAATAGGGAAGAGTCATTTTACAAGGGAATTTAAAATGTACAACAAAATTAAATTTTAGGTGCATTTTATAACTGACTGGCTTTCTGCTTATGCAGTGGCTGCATGAGGAGGAATACAAAACTGTTTATAACTGACTTAGTAATTGGAAATGTGCTAGTTGTCAGAATTTTCCTTTTCATACATTTCATATCTTGTAAGACTCAAATTAAAATCGCAGTGACTGTTTTAATACCCTGGAAGTATTTTTTAGTGTTCTTGTTAGCAACTGCAGTTACTCCCAAGTCCTATTGAGTGCATGAAAGCAGGGTAGCACTGCACAGCACAGGCGCGCTCACTGTGAGCTTCCCCAAGTGCACAGCCCAATGTCTGAAGCCCCTCTGCGGGGCTCAGAAGTCAGAATTGTCTATTTGTACCTCTCACTGACTGGCTTGGGCAAGTATTTAGTAAGTAAAAATTCCACAGTTGTTTTTAAACATCTGAATAAATCAAAAAGAAAAGATCTCCTCAATGAAACCTTGGTTTCATTCTCACTCTGCCTCAAATTAATGTCACTCTTGAAACTGTTCTCTCTCATAAGAAATGAAGGCAGTGAACAAGATGTGTGTCTTAAAATTTCTTTCAATGTGTTGAGACTTGGAAAAGCTCACTGCATTCAAGTTAGAACCAACTCATAGCTGACCTTCCAGCCTACAGAAACAGTAAATCTCAAGGGAGGAGAATGCCCAGCTAGTGGACTCGAATCACCAGACAGCCACGCCACCATTAGGTTCATGGTGAAACTCCCTACCCATGCACCACCTGAGTTGCACTTAGATTTTATAATATCTTCATTTTTATTTGAATTATATCTTTTTTTTTTCCTTTTTTTTTTTTTTTTAATAGACAAGTTGAAGAAGAAGGAAGTCCTTGGACGACTCCTCCAGTAGAAATTAAGCTCATTTCTCCCTTGGCAAGCCCAGTTGAAGGAGTCAAGAGAGAACGGAGAAGGACCACTGAAGGAGTAGGGAGAGTCCTTGGGAGGACTCGAAAGAAACCATCTCCCTTTCCAAAGCAAATCTTACGCAGAAAGATGCTGTAATTTTTTTTTTTTTTTTAGGTTTTTAATACACACCAGTTTGTAAGGCCATCAAAATTGTGTGGATTATTAAAAATCACCCAATTTGGAAGTAAATAATTTATATAAACTGTAAATTTTTGTAAACAAAAGATCCTCAGTAAGTACAGAGTAGCTCCATGTGGAGTGTGATTCTTTTAATCACAGTTTTTCTATTTTATATTAAGACTTCATACCTTTATATAATATGTAAATATGGCTTAATATTGGAATGTTAAATAAAGTGTATACTTTACAGTAGTTTGTGTCTGTAGGTTTTTGCAGGAAATTTCTGTTCTAATGATTTTATATGGGAAGAGGCATTTATCCCATTCTCTTGCTCTACAGTTAAAAATATTAAGCCCATCTTAAAATAAGGATGATTTAACTATTGTTTTTTTGGTTTTAAAAAAAGTTGATATTTTACAATTTATGCACTTTGCTTCTGTGATTCAGATTTCTAATCAACAAGTGTAATTTTTTCTTTCTGGCTTTTACTCTGTTGAAATTTAATTATGGGCATGAACTTTTTGCTGCCTTTTTGTAGCTTAACAAGTTTTGTGTAATCTACCTCAAGTAAAACATTGGTTAACTGTAATGTTGGCATTACTTATTCAACAAGCTCAAAGGCTGTTTATCTTTAAAGTCTCCTAATTCTGCAGAGACTTAATTATCCAGGTTAGATTGACCGGTTCACTGCTCACCTAACAGTTTCATAAAAGGGTTTGAGAAAGACAGGAAGTGAAAGATCAGTCTCTTTTGTGGTTATTCAGTGCACCTTGTATGTGCCTGAAGACTGGAACAATGAGAAATTTGAACAGATTTTGCAATATGTTTTTTTCTGTGAAGGAACTTGCTACTGACTCATAGAAATCTTTTAATATTCAGGTTTTAAAACTGAAATTCTTACGGAACCTCAGGCACAAGACTATTGAGGGTAGAGAAAGGGTATGAATCAGTGTACACAGGGAAGGAGATGTACACCCACCCTGTTTGTATGACTGTGATTAAGTGGTGATACTTGATGTGGGCTATGAAATTCATTAATAAGTAAGTGGTGTAAAATAATTCACAGCAAGTAATTGATAGTGTGTCATGAATGGACCATTAAAAATTTATTGTCTAGAAACAGACTGTTGGTTAAGCTTTTCATGTGTAGCTTGAAGCATAAGCAGTTTGCTTTAGACATTATTTTTCTACCAAATAACAGTGCGGATAATGATGAAAATGCCTTTGCCAAGTATTGACCATGTGAAAGTAGCAGTGCGAGTGCGGCCTTTTAGTCAGGTTAGTGGTAAATGTTACATTTGCTTTTACTACGTTTTTAATAATAATTCTTAAACTCGTATTTAAGCTGCTTGTCATTTATGGACTATTAAACTTATTTAAATGAACTTGTTAAATGCATAATTTAAAGATCTAAACATAATTCAGTAAATACTTTATTCATTCCTTTGCACAAGTAGCACAATAAAAACAACTGAGAAAAATGTATTGTCAAATTAATACTTTCCTAAACCACTGTAATTCAGTAAGTTATAGGAGTTGTGGTACCTGTTTTTAATACATTTGCTACTTCTCTAATCAAACTCCTAAGTGAGCAAAATGCTGATTTTGAATCCTATATTTTAAAATACATTAGCTATACTTAACGATTTGTTTTGTTATGGGGTTTTTGTTTTTTGTGGTTTTTTTGTTTGGGGTGGTTTTTTTTTTTTTTTGTTATTGTTTTTACAAAAACCACTGCTCATTAAAATGCCTTCTTTTTTGGGGGGGGAGAGGAGGAGTGGGGTGTGTGTGTGTGTGTGTGAGTGAAATATCTTCAATAAACCATGGATTTTACTCCTTCCCAGACCTCTTTTCTAAGCTATTAACTCATTTGACGTGCTCTTCAACACTCTGCTGTGGATCATATACCATACTAAATATCAAGAGTTGTTGTTGTTGGTTGTTATATGCCGTCGAGTTGCTCGCAACTCATAGCAACCCTATGTACAACAGCCCTCAACCCTGCCATTCTCACTGCCTCTGACACACCCATCCCGATTACCCCAGTCACTGAATCAGTCCACCTCATAGAGGGTCTTCCCCTTCTGTGCCGTCCCTCCACCCTCCCAAGCATGATGTCCCTCTCCAAGGACCTGTCCCTCCTTACAAAATGTCTGAAGTATGTCAGACAAAGCCTCAGAATCCTTGCCTCCAAGGAGCAGCCTGGTTTAACCCTCTCTAGGATGAATCAGTTTGTTTTCTTGGCAGTCCAGGGTACATTCAATACTCTTCTCCAGCACCATAGCCAAAGGCATCAATTCTCCTTCTGTCCTCCCTAGTCATTGTCCAACTCTCTGATGCATAACAAGTGATTGCGAAGACCATGGCCTGTATCAGGCGCACCTTAGTCTCCAGAGTGACACCATTGCTCTTCAGAATCCTGGAGAGGTCCCTGACAGCAGACTTTCCCATCGCGATACGTTGGGTTTTTTTTGGTTTTTTTTTTTTATTTCCTGGCTACTGGTGCCAAGAGTGTTGGCCATGGAGCCAAGCAGGCTAAAGTCGTTAACAATCTCAGTCTCTTCACCATCCATCCTGATGCTGCCAATTGGTCCAGTGGTGAGAATCGTTGTCTTCTTGACATTAAGCCTCAATCCATATTGAAGGCTGCAGTCCCTGACCCTCTGCAACAAGCATTTCAGGTCCTCCTCAGTTTCTGCAAGCAGGGTTGTGTCATCTGCATAACGCAGATTGTTAATAGATCTTCCACCAATCCTGACGCCACACTTCTCCTCATAGTGCCCAGCCTCTTGGATAATCTGTTCTGGAAAATTCCTCATTTTCCATCAGCTTGCCGTTGAATGTGAGAAGTCATTTATTGCCATATGTATCATCCCTATCTCATCGAGTCACTTAAAACTTAACAACCCCATCAGGCTGTCAAATCTTTACCGGTGTAGACTCCCTCACCTCACACTTACGGGATATTGGTGGATTCCAACCACTGGCCTGTTAGCAGCTGAAGGCTTTCATGATTCTGCAGAGGAAGGTTACTTACACCTAATTGTGTTTGGAGAGAATGGGAAGGCTTCCTAGAGGTGGAATCATTTTCTGTCTGACTGTAAAGGAAAGAAGATTGGGATCAGAACATTATAGACAGAGCAACACAAAAATATTTGACCGAGACTGATTCTGAATACAATGAAATTGGATGAGCTTTATCCTAGGTCTCTCCCACTTGGGAACCTTGCGGTTTTTCCTCTCGCCCACCAGTAGTCATATTTTCACTTAAGATTGATTCTTCCCATTTCCTGGACACCTCTATTATAAAAAAAAGTCATTCAGCAGCCACATAGCTATAAAATTAAATAGCTTTGGCCCTGTTTAAACCTGAATGACCATCTACTCAAGTCATTTAAACTAGCAACTGATCTAAGAAATACTCAAATACTCTTGTTAGTGAACCGAATTATTTGGAGGGAGAGGGGAAGGAAGTACAATCATGATACAGCCTAACTCATGATCGTACTGAAAGTGAGTATTGTAATACTGGGGGAGTGAGGAGTCTTCCCCGCTGATAGTGAAACCTTGTGGCAGGATTAAGATCCCTTGTTCATAGGATTGCTGTGAGTCGTAGACTATGGCACCTAAAAGCACATTAAAATACCCAAGGAAAAGTAAAGGATGATTTGAAGAAAATTTGAGAACAACGGTCATGAATCACTCCTATACAATTGCAGAGCCTCTCACATATTCTAACTGCCCTCAAATGTTAACATTCCCTGCTCAAAACTTGACTGTTGCTTAAAAACAAAATTTCACTGTTCACAAGTGAGCTGGGACTCTTGCCTGATTCCTTAACCATACCACTGTCCATTACTCTGACTCCATTGTGGAGTCAGGTAACCAGCTTTGTAGGAAGGGCCTTGTTGTAAAGAGGACCTTTAAAGCTCTTGAGTTTAAAACATGAATAGTTACAAGTAGTCTCAATTCCATTACCTATAAAATTATGGTCTTTGCAAGTACTCACAAAGCTGGACAAGGATGATAGAATTAATGCCTTTGAGCTGTGATGCTGGAGAAGAGTGTTGAATATACCATACACTGCTAGAACAAACAGGTTCATCCACCTGGAAAGGGTGAAACTGAGCTGCTTCTCGGAGGAAAGGATTCTGAAGCTTTGACATATTTAATGTTTCAAGGGGCTTGCAAGGGTGGAGAGACAAGAGAGGAAGACCCTCAATGAGTTGGATTGATTCAGTAACTGGGGTAATTGGTGTCGGAGACAATAAGGTTGGTACAGGATAGAGTATAGGGCTATTGTACATAGGGTGACTGAGTCATAAGTGACTTGATGACACATAACAATTGTGAGGATTAAATAATAAGTGTAATTCATTTGAGCGTAGTGCCTGACAGGGATCTTTAGTGGTAAGGAGTTGTGCTGTCAATCCAAAGGCACAGGGTTCAGATCCACAACTGGAAAAATCCATGAGAGAAAGATGAGCAGTCTTCTCCCATGTGATTTACAGCCTCTGAAAACCCACTGTCAGAAGTTCCAACTTGACAACATGTAAGCAATTTCCGTGCCCAGCAGAAGTAGAAATGCCAGCTGCTGTAGTTATTTTTTATATACACAGCTTTGTTGAGAGATAATAAATCACATACTAAACAGTTCATCCATGCAAGTAAGTTAGCTTACATATTCATATAACCACTATCAAACTATCAATTTTAGAACATTGTTATGATGTCAAAAACCATTTCTAGACCTGTTTACCTTCACTCTCTTGTTTGCCACACATCTCTTCTTCAGCCCTAAGAAGTCACTTAACACAGTAATGTTTGTAGTCCTTAATGAGCTCCTGTGGCATAGACCCGTACGGAGTTGTGCCGCTAAAGGTGACACCTCTGGCAGTTTGAATCCACCGGCAGCTCCAGGGAGCAAGATGGACAATCTCCAGTGTGTCTTAAAGCCTCGGGGGGAGCAGTGGGGGATGAGCTAGGCATCTTAATACTGTAATGACGTTTAACTGCTGTGTCCATGGGTGTTGATCATATGGCCAATGCCGTACTTTATTGTTTGAGGAGCTGCCACACTTTCCCAACGTTTCTGCGCCATTTTAAGTTGCCACAGCTTATAAAGTTCCCAATATATCCATTTTATTGCGGACTAACTGACGTTTGGCAAATCTGCCTTTGATTCTAGCCATTCTGTTGTTATGTGCAATCAAGTCACTTGCAATTCATAGCGACTCTATACAGCAGCTCTGAAGCCTGCCCTGTCGTGAGCCAGTCTCTCTGACTCTGTCACACCTATCCCCATTGCTCTGGTTACTGTGTCAAATCCAGGCTCTTCCTCTCCACCCTTCCAAGCATGATGTCAATCTCCAAATACCAGTTCCTCCTAGCCATGTGCCCAAAGTATGTAAGGCAGGGCTTCAAAATCCTAGCCTTCAAGGAGACACTTGTTTTTACCTCTGAGACAGACTGTTTTGTTGTTAGGTGCTGTCAAGTCGGGTACAACTCATAGCGACCCTATGAACAAGAGATATGAACCCTGTTCTATAATTTGCCATCTTTCCTCTAGTCATCATATGATTTTCAAAGACCTGTTATTTAAGAAATGGTTGCCAATCCTGCTTCCTAGTCTGTCTTGCTCTGGGAGCTCTACCAAACCCTGTCCACCATGGGTAACCATTATGACATTTGACACACCAGTGGCACAGCTTTCAGTATCACAGCAACCACAAGTTATCTCAGTACAGCAAACTGACAGATAAGTGCTCTATCACTTAGAACCATGTTTTTCCAAAACACAATTTACACCAGGTCCTGATTGATTTAAGTAAGAGACTTCCAGCCCACAGCTTATTGTTAACTAAATCCAAATGGCCAATCATCTTACACTCAATTGTTTACACCTGATTTTCAATTAAAATAACCTACCTTCTAGAATCCAACTGCTTCACACAGGAGCCTACAAACTGGAAACTTAGGGTCCAACCAACTTTTAAATAGGTCCAGACTAGTAGGTGTGAAATGGTACTCGATTTGCTGATGACTTGTCAAAAAATTGAAAATCTATTTTGTCTTACTTGCATATCTTCCTGTGCAGGGCCTTTGTCCACTTAAAACTTTTCTTTTTATTACTGAATTGTAAGAGGTTTTTGTGTATATTGGATAAATTTTATATCAGATAATGTAATTTGAAACTCCCCCTTTTTCTGTAGATTGTCTCTTAAGTTTTCTTGTTAATTTCCTTTGAAGAATTGATGTTTTAAGGATTTGATGGCATCTTGTTTTTCTTTTGTTCTTCATGCTTTTTATCTGGGTATCATATCTAGGAAGGCTTTGCCAAATTAAAAATTGTGATGATATACTTCTGTATCCTGTTTGAGTAGCTTCTGCTCTTGCACTGCTCTTTGAGTTAATTGTACATGGTTTCAGATATGAATCTTCTGCATGTAGCTATCCAGTTATACTGCATTTTGAACAAAAAAATGGTCTTGGCACCTTTTTTGAAAATGAATTGGCCATAAATACACAGAATATATTTACTTCTGTATGCTCAGTACTATTCCATTGACCTCTATGTCTGTAGATCTAAATGATCTATCTGCAAGTGTGGATCCTACTTTGTTCTTGCTCAAGATTGCTCAAGAAGACAGCCGGAATCTTGACAGAGGTTGAATTGAGTATCTGGATCACTCTGGAGAGCATAGCCATCTGGATGTTAAGTCTTGAACCTATGGATGTGAATGTTTTCCCCATTATTTTTATCTCTTAGTTCCTGTAGTATCCAGAGCATAAATTTTGTGTTTTATTTATTCCCAATTATTATTTGTGGTATTGTATGGGATTGTTTCTTAATATCATTCTTAGATTGTTTCCTGCAACTGCACACCAATATGTATTGGGTGGTTTTGTTGGTTTTTTCTTTTCTAATTTTTTTTAAATTATATACATACCAATTTTTAATGTTGATTATCCTACAACCTTGGGTTGTAAAACTCTATAAACTATTAGAGTTTATTCTAATAGTGGAGTGTGTGTGTGTGTGTATGTGTGTGTGTGCACATGTGTGTGCACATGCAAGCATACGTGCAGTCATTAGGGTTCTCTGTGTCCAAGATGTCAATGGTTCAGGAGTTGACGTGATACCAATTGACATATTTCAACAAATAGATGCTGCCCTGGATGTGCTTTCTAGGTTGTGCCAAGAAATCTGGAGGACAGTCAGCTGGCCAACTGACTGGAAAATATCGATATTTGTTCCCATTCCGAAGAAAGGTGACCCAATAGAGTGTGGAAATTATCAAACAATATCATTAATATCACACGCAAGCAAGATTATGCTGAAAAGTACCCAAAAACTATTGGAGCAATATGTCAACAGAGAACTGCCAGATGTGCAGGTTGGATTTAGAAGAGGTCGTGGTACTAGGGTTATTATAGCTATTGTTAGATGGATCTTGGCAGAAAGCAGAGTACTAGAGGAATGTTTATCTATGCTTCATTGACTATGCAAAGGCTTTTGACTGTGTGGATCACAACAAGCTATGGCTGACTCTGAGAAGAATGGGAATCCCAGAACATTTGATTGTGCTAATGCAAAACCTATACTTGGACCATCAAAACAGAGCAAGGAGATACTACATGGTTCAAAATGAAGAAAGGAGGTCACCAGGGATGTATTCTGTCACCATACCTTTTTAATCTGTATGCAGAACAGATCATCCAAGACACTGGGCTCTATTAGGAGGAATATGGAATCAGGATTGGTGGAAGAGTCACCAACAATCTGCATTATGCAGATACACAACCCTGCTTGCTTAAACTGAGGAAGACCTGAAGCGCTTGCTGCAGAAGGTCAAGGACTGTAGCCTACAATACGGATTGGAGCTCAACATCAAGAAAACAAAGATTCTCACCACTGGACCAATTGGCAGAATCAGTATGGGTGGTGAAGAGACTGAGATTTTTCGTTTGCTTGGCTCCACAGTCAGCATTATTGGTACCAGCAGCCAGGAATTCAAGAGACGAATTGCATTGGGAAAGTCAGGTGTCAGGGACCTCTCCAGAGTACTGAAGAGCAACAACGTCAGGCTGGAGATTAAGGTACACCTGATCCGGGCTATAGTCTTCACAGTTACGTGCTATGCATCAGAGTTGGACAGCGAATAGGGATGATAGAGAATTGATGCCTTTGTGCTGTGGTACTGGAGAAGAGTGTTGAATATACCATGGACTGGTAGAAGAACAAACAGGTTTGTCCTGGAGAGGGTGAAGCTGGGCTGTTCCCTTGGAGTCAAGGATTCTGAAGCTTTGTATGGCATACTTTGGGCATGTTGCAAGGAGGGACTGGTCCTTGGAGAGGGATCATGTTTGGGAGATTGGAGGAGAGGAAGACCCTCAATGAGATTGATCGATTCTGTGATTGAGGTGGTGGGAGTGAGTGTGTCAGAGACAGTGAGGTTGACACAGGATAGAGTAGGGTTTAGGGCTTTTGTACATAGGGTCGCTAAGAGTCACAAGCAACTCAGCGGCACATAACAACAACAACAAGATGTCCAAGATTCTATTTGGCTTTATAATTTTTTTTTCCTATGCTAAGTTACCCAAGCTTCAACCTCCAATACAATTTTTAATACTATTAGCAGAAGACATCTTTTGTTTCTGATACGGTAAGATAACTATTTTTTCACCATAAAGTAAAGCGTTAACTATGAGGATTTTTGTAAGGTACCCTTTATCAAGTTAAAGAATTTATTTTCTAAACATAATCTTTTGAATGATTTTCTTTGTTTTAATCATCATGAAAGGATATTTAATGTGTTTTATCTAATTCCTATTCTGTGTCTGTTAGGGTGATTTTCTTATTCTGGTGATAAGTTACATTGCACCAGTCTTTGATTACTGCAATAAATCATGATGCTTAATTTTTTAAAGTATGTTCCTCTTTCTAGTTTGTTAGTAATTTGGCGTAGATTTTTGTTTCCATATTCATAGTAGGTACTGGTCTGTCATTTTCTTGTCTTCTTTAGATGTTTGTGATAAGGTAATACTGGTTTGAAAGTTAAGTTGGGACGCATTCTCTTTTATTTTTTTTCAAGAATTTGTCTAGTTATTTTGCCCATTATTGAAAGTCATAATTTGAAGTCTCTAGTTATTGCCGATTGTCTGTTTATATGTTCATTTGTCAGTTTCTGTGTCAAGTGTTTTCATGCTCTATTTTTAGAGGCATATATGCTTATTGTTATGAATTTACCCTTTTATAAACTGTCCCTTTTAATAACTTTTTAAAAATTATTTTTTGTCTGATAATCAGTATGTTGTTACTGCTGTTGTATACCATTGCGTCAGAACTAACTCTGCTGATCCTCCAACAGGGATGGTACAGGATAGGGCAGGATTCCGATTCCATGTTCATATGGTCACTAGAAGTCGTATTGGACTTGATGGAAACTAACAAGAAGTCACATGGGAGGAGATAGTCCATCCTTCTCTCTCAGAGCAACTGGTGGATTCAAACCATATGCCTTTGGATTAGCAGCACAACACCTTACCACTAAGAGCTCCCAGTAGCTGTTTCATATTCCTCATGATTACTTTTTGCATTATAATTGTTCCTAGACCTTTTTCTTCGCTATCATTATGTCTTCAGTGTTAATTCCATTTTCAAAATGTTGTGCTTTGTCCAGTCCTTCCTCACATTCCCATTCTTCACCCTCCTCATCAGTTTCCCCTGACCCTAACCACTAGAGTTAGGGCAGACACCACAGGTGAGAAGGACACTGTTCAGACCATCACATAGACAAATACAAAGTTGGGAAGTCCACATGACACTTTGTCCTTCTGATCTATTTCCCACAAACTTGGAGATGGTTTCCCACTTCCCCTTGAGAATACTATCAAGCAGGTCAGAAGCAGAAAACAGGACCTAAGAATACAGGGCTGTGAATGTCTCTCTGAAAAGGCCAGAAGGAGTCAGCATAACACAACTTCTCACTGCCCCAGAGCAGAAAGCAGATAAAGAGCCCATAGCAAGAGGTTCATTTATTATTGGCTTACAGTTGTGCTACCAAGAAAGGAGTTTATTAGGGAAATAAGTTGGAGAGTGGGGAGGCAAAGAATGTCTCATAAGTCCAGGTTTTAGCACAACTCCTTAATTAGTCCATTCTCCAGTTTCAGTTCCACAGCACAAATTCAAGAAGCCTCTGGTTTCCTCAATCATCCCGCAAGTTTTGCCTCAGAGAAGTTATAAACCAGCTTTTCCTTAATTATCCAGTAAATAAAACCTTTAGCTGTGGCATTTCTCTCAGGGCTCCTCTGGTTACCCTTTACCACAGTTTCTCCACTGCCATCAGTAGGGTCTTGCTCTCACCAGGGTCTCTCACAGGGTCTTGCTCCAATCTCCCTAAAGTCTTGCTGTCCAGAGTGGGAACTCACTATCTCTCCCCCCCACCCCCTCTATCTCTCTCCCCTAGTCCCACAGCTGTTGATGATTTGTAAAGCCATTTGTCTGTAGTTAAGGTAACTAGAGGCAAAGGAGGCTAAAGCAATGGCTTATAAAAAACATCTTTAGGAACACTGCAGGAACCCACTTGGCATCCTTATTTTGTGACTTTCTGACTTTTGCTACTATTTCTTTTTTTAAAAAAAATATTATTTATACCATCATTCATTTTTATACAATTATTCATTTACATTATTTAATTCCTGTACATTCAGTTTTATACAATCATTTCTATACATTGTCTTGTACGTGTGTTTATTTTATTCTGATTTTATTTACAAAGTTTGAATACATTGTTTTTCAAGAAGATCCTTCTTATTTACTTCACCCCACTCACCCATCGAATTGTGCAACCCTACGATTAACACCCTACCCCCTATCCATTTTCACCCCTCTATTTCCACCCCCCCCCATCTTGGATCCTCATACTCATTCTACAGTAATGGTTGTATACAGTATTTGTCCCTGTGGGACTGAGTGAGTTAACTCAGCATAATGCTCTCCAGTCCCTCCCAAGTTAGGTAGTAATTTAAAAAACCATTGTGCCTGCATACTACATTGTATTGTATGAATGTACCACAACTTCCCAGTCCATTAGTTTCTGGTTGGACATCTGGACTGTTTCCATGTTCTTGTCTTACTATTGTTGTCGTTGTGCCATCAAGTCATCAGTGACTCATAGCAACCCTATGTACAGCAGCTCTGAAGCCTGCCCTGTCCTCAGCCGTCTCACTGACTACAACACATCTACCCCCATTGCCCCAGTCACTGTATCAATCCATCTCATCCGGGGTTCCCTCTTCCTCACTGTCCATCAACCCATCTCAGCATGATATCCTTCTCCAAGAACCAGTTCCTCCTGGCCACTTAGCCAAAGTATATGAGACAAAGCATCAAAATCCCTGCCTCCAAAGAGAAACTTGATTTCACCCTCTCCAAGACAGACCTATTTGTTTTCTTGGCAGTCCACGGTATGTTCAAGACTCTTCTCTGGCACCACAACTCAAAGGCATCTATTCTTCTTCTGTCATGCTTAGTCACTGTTCAGCTCTCTGATGCATAGCAAATAATCAGAAAGACCATGACCTGAATCAGACACACCTTAGTCCTCAAACTGACATCATTACTCCTCAATAATTTGGAGAGGTCCCTAACTGCATATTTCCCCAGTGCATTGTCTTACTTCCTGAAGGCTGGTACCAAGGATGTTAATTGTGGATTCAAGCAAGATGAAGCTCTTGGCAGTTTAAATCTCATCTCCATCCATCATGATGTTGCCTATCAGCCCAGTGCTAAGAATCTTTGTTTTCTTGACATTAAGACAGACTAAGAAGCAGGATGGGCCATCTGGTTCTTAAATAACAGGCCTTTGAAAATTATGAACACTTATAATAGTGTAGTGGTAGAGCCCAGATTGGAAGTCAGTTGAAATGAGGACAAGCAATAATAAACATCGTTTAATAATTAGAACATGGAATACCCATAGCATAGCTTGAATGTTGAAAAACTGGAAATTTTTAAAAATTAAATGGAACATATGAACATACTTGGCATTAGATGAGATGGACAAGCTTTGGCCACTTTAAATCAGATACTCCATATGTTATACTATGCAGAGAATGAAAACCAGAAGGAAAATGGTGTTGCATTCATAGTAAAAAAGTCTTTCAAGTTCAATCCTGAAGTACAATGTTGTGAGTGTTAGGATAATATCCATACACATACAAGAAGACCCATTAACATGACTGTTATTCAAATATATGTTCCTACATCTAGTGCCAAAGAGGAAGAAATAGAGAATTTTTACCAATTCTTAAAGTCCGAAATTGACCAAACATACAATCTAAAATAATAGGCCTTTAAAATGCTATGACAGTTAGGAGCTGTCGAGTTGACTGCTTCTCATAAACAACAAATCTGAATCTTGCCCTGTCTTCCACCATCCTCACAATCTCCTTCATGGTATTCTTTCTCGGCACTAGACAATACCATGGCTTAGCTCAGGTACACCTTACTCTAAAATGACAACCATGATATCAGGTCATTGACAATAGAATTGTCCCAATGCAATATTGCTGTTTATCTCTTGACTGCTGTTATCATGGATATTGATTGTGAATCCTAGTAAAATTAAGATGTTGGCAACTTCAAGCTTTATCTACCATGATGTTGCCTCTTGCTCCAATGGTGAAGATTTTTGGGTTTTTTCTACATTTTTAAATTGTGATTTATATGAAATTTTACAAGGAAAATTTGGGGTTTTTTTCCTATGGTTCATTACTATTTTGTTTCATAACATGACAATACACAAAATGTCTGATTATATATCCTTTCTACATTGCCCCTCCCTTCACCTATTCCAATAAAGTGTTCATTGTCCATTTATTAATGTTATATTCTTATTTCCCCTCCCTGGCAACCATGTCTCCATATGGATTTTCTCCATATGGATTTTCTCCATGTGGAAACCTAGCTATAGTTTTTAGCAGTGGTCTTAGACAGTATTTATCCTTTTGTAATTTATTTCATTGAGCATAATGTCCTCAAGACTCATGCATGTTGTGTAGTGTTTCACTAATTTTTCATTGCTTTTCAATTCTGTGTAGTACTTGTGTACTTGTCTTGTAGTTCGTCCATTTGTTTCCTGACAAGCACCTGGGTCATTTCCATCTCTTTGCTATTGTAAGTAAAGCTGCAGTGAACATGGATGTGCATATATCTGTCTGTGTCACAACTCTTACTTCTTTAGCTTTTATTTCAGTGATGGGATAGCTGGATCAAATGGCATTTCTATTTTCAGTGTATTGAGGAAATGTCATAGTGGTTGCAATTTTTACACTCCAACCAGAAAAGTATGAGAGTTTTCCAATCTCACCACACCTTACCAACATTTGTGATTGACAGTCCTCTTAATCTGTGCTATTATTGTTGGGGTGAGAAATCTCATTGTCATTTAGATTTGCTTCTCTCTAATAGCGAGTGGTGGGAATCTTTGTTTTCTTTTTTTTTTTTTTGAGAATCTTTGTTTTCTTGATGTTGAACTTCAGCTTCAATCCTTATCGAAGGCTGCAGTCGTTGGCCACCTGCAGCAAGAGTTTCAGGCCCTCCTCAGTTTCAGCAAGCAAGACTGTGTCATCTGCATAATGCAGGTTGTTGATAAGCCTTCCTCCAATCCTGATGCCACATTTCTCATCATAAAACCCAGCCTCTCAGATAATCTGTTATGCATATAGATTGCAAAGGTATGGAGATAGGACACATTCCTGGTGGACACTGTACCAAATTTTGAACCATGCAGTGGTTCCTTGCTCTGTTCTGACGACTGTCTCCTGGTCCAAGTATAGGTTTCACATAAGCACAATCAGGTGTTCTGGGATTCTCATTCTTCTCAGAGTTAGCCACAGTTTGTTGTCGTCCACACAGTCAAATGCTTTTGCACTGTCAATGAAACACAGGTAGACATTCCTCTGGTACTCCTTGCTATCAGCCAAGATACATCTAACATTAACTATACTATCCCTAGCACCATGGTATCTTCTAAATCCAGCCTACACTTCTGGCAGTTCTTTATTGGTGTGCTGTTCCAGTCATTTTGGATCATTTTCAACAGAATCTTGCTTGCATGTGATATTAGTGATACTGCTCAATAATTTTCACACTCTGTCGGGTCACCTTTCTTTGGAATAGGAACAGATATAGATCTCTTCCAGTCATTTGGCCACGTGGTTGTCCTCCAGATATCTTGGCACAACTTGATGAGCAGTGCCTATTTGTTGAAATATGTCAATTGGTATGGCATCAATTCTTGGAGCCATGGAGTTTGGTTTTTGCCTATACTTTCAGAGCAGCTTGAACTTCTTCATTTATGATCACAGGTTCTTGCTCATACATTGTTTCATTAAATTCTTCTGTGTCCACCTTTCTGTATACTCTTTCCTTTCTTTAATGCAAAGATTCTCATCATTGGGCTGACTGGCAGCATCATGATAGATGGTGAAGAAACTGAGATTGAGCTTTAGTTTACTTGGCTCCACTTTTGGTACCAGCAGCCAGGAAACTAAAAGATTAATTGCATTGGGAAAGTCTGCTGTCAAAGACCTGAAGATCAACAATGTCAGTCTGGAGACTAAGGTGCGCCTGATCCAGGCTATAGTCTTCACAATTACTTACATCAGAAATCTGGACAATGACACTAGGGATGATAGAAGGAAAATTGATGTCTTTGAGCTGTGGTGCTGGAGAAGAGTACTGAATATATTTTAGACTTCTAGGAGAACAAACAGGTTCCTTCTAGAGAAGATGAGACCAGGCCACTCCTTAGAGGCAAGGATTCTGAGACTTTGCCTGACACACTTTGGATATGTTGTAAGGAGAGACTAATCCTTGAAGAGGGATGTCATGCTTGGGAAGGTGGAAGGTCAGTGCAAGAAAGGAAGACCCTTAATGAAATGGATTGATTCAGTGACTGGGGTAAGGGAGTTAGATGTGTCAGTTACAATAAGATTGGCACAGGATAGAGCAGAGGGTTTAGGGCTGTTGTACATAGGGTAACTATGAGTTGCAGATGATTTGATGCCACATAACAAAAACAACAATAGTTACTGAATTTGAGCATTTCTTCATGTGTTTGTTAGCCATCTGAATGTCTTCTTTGGTGAAGAGTCTTCTCATTTTATGGTTGGTGCTTGTCTCTTTTTCTTGTTGAGATGCTGAAGTTTCCTATAAATTTTATATAGATATAACAGATATATCACTGCCAAGTGTTTTTTCCACAATCTACCTGCTGTATTTTTGAGATTTTTTAATGCCAATTTAAACTATGTTTAGTAATCCATTTGTGCCATAGATTGTTGTTATGTTGTTGTCAAGTAGAGCACGACTCAGAGAGACCTTATGAACAAAAGATCTGAATCCTGTTCTATCTTCGCCATCCTCACACTTTCTGACACATAGGAACCCACTGTAGCAGTCACAGTGTCAACCCACCTAGTTGACTGTCTTCCTCTCCTTTGCCGACCCTCCTCTCTTCCCAGAATCATGTTCTTCTCCAAGGAACAGCCCCTCCTAGCAACATGCCCAGAGTATATGAAGTGAAGCCTCATCACTCTTGCCTCCAAAGAGCACTTTCAGCTGCACCCTCTCCAAGACATATCTGTTCTCTTGGCCATCCACATGATGTTCAGTGCTCTTCTCCACACCACAGCTCAAAGCCGTCAATAATTCTATCATTCCTATTCCTTGTCCAGCTTTCAAATGCATAGCAAGTTACTGAAAACACATAGATTACAGCTTTTAAATTTGTTCCTATTCTCTGATGACCTTTATAGTTTTCTATTTTACCCCTAGATAAGGTGACCATGTTCTTGTTAGATGCTGAAAAACAGAGTACAATTTATAACAATTCTATAAACAACAAGTGCTTGCTGCAGAGGGTCAAGGACTGCAGCCTACAATATGGATTGAGGCTCAATGTCAAGAAGACAAAGATTCTCACCACTGGACCAATTGGCAGCATCA
>NW_006399964.1:2675396-2676992 GCF_000299155.1 Elephantulus edwardii | reverse complement strand
CACCATCCTCACAATCCCTACTATGGTCATCTTCCAATCTGAGGGACTCTGTTTCTGGTATTATATCTAACAATGTTCCTCTGTGATACACAGGGTTTTCAAAGGCCTTTTATCTTACTTTTTAGTCTACATCTGGAAGTTCTACTGAAACCTGTCCACCCTGGATAACCCTGTTGATATTTAAATTGCTGGTGGCATAGCTTCTGACATCACAGCAATATACCAGTCACCCCAGAATAGCACTCTGGCAGACAAGTGCTGTACCTATTATCACACAGGTATAGGAACTGATTTCAGGGCTCCCTATTCCATAGTTCTGTGTGTATGTACCAGTACCACATTGTTTTAATTACTATGACTGTGCAGTAAGTTTTGTGATCAGGAAGTTTGAGACCTCCTACTTTCTTTTTCTTTTCACTGAGTCTTTGCTTATACGGATCTCTTTCCTTTCCACAGAAAGCTGGTAGTTGCTTTTTCCATGCTGTTGGGATCGTAATTGGGATTGCATTTAACCTGCAGATTGCTTTTGGTAGTATTGTCATTTTCATAATGTCACATCTTCCTACCTAAGAACAAGGTATGTTCTTCCATTTATATAGGTCTCTTTTTGTTGTAGAAGTATTTTGTATTTCTCTTTATATAGGTCTTTTGTGCCTCTGATTGGATTTGTTCCTAAGTATTTAATCTTGTGGATGGCTATTGTAATTAGTATTGTTTTCCTTGTTTCTTTTTCAGTGGTCTCATTGTTACTGTGGAGAAATCTGACAGATTTTTGTATAATGATCTTGTATCCTGCAACTTGGCTGAATTGGTCCACTAAGTCCAATAATTTTTGTGATGAGCCTTCGGCATTTTCTATGTATACTATCATATTATCTCTTCATATTGTATGTCTCTTATTACCTATTCTTCCCTTATTGCTCTCACAAGGCTTTCAATACAATATTTATTAGTGAGCATCTTCATCTTATCCCTGCTCACAAAGGCAGTACTTTTAATCTCTCTCCATTGAAGGTAATGTTGGCTACTGGATTTTTTATATGCTGTAAATTATGTTGAGAGAATTCCTCTTTATTTCTATTTTGTTAAGTATTCTTGTCAGGAAAGAGAACTTCTTCATAGATAAATATGCCAGTGTGATTCTTCTCCTTTCTTTTATTGGTGTGGTAAATTATGCTGGTTTTTCTTGGTTTCAAAAATTCCCTTAATTTCTACTTTTTAGAGAAATTCCTAATTTCACTGCCATTCTGGATACAGTATTCTCAGTTGATGTTTGTTTTCTTTTTTGTTTTTTTTTACTTTATTTTTTAAATTTATTATTCATTTCAGTAAAAATTAACAGAGACTTTGGATTTCCATTCATTCATTATTGCACTTTTCTCCCCTCCCATCCATCCTCCCTAGTACACCACACTCTTGGAAAAGTAAAAGAAAAATTCTTTCATTGTTTTACAAATGCTCACCCAGGTCCACTCCACCATGTAGCCTTCACTCTAGGCACCTGTCATGACAAAAATACATAATCACATATCCCTTTTAAACAGTTTTCCCTTTCATCTGTTTCAATGCAGTATACATTATTGAACCCATCTTTCT
>NW_006399964.1:2666396-2674232 GCF_000299155.1 Elephantulus edwardii | reverse complement strand
GAGAGGGTTAAACCAGGCTGCTCCTTGGAGGCAAGGATTCTGAGGCTTCGTCTGACATACTTTGGAGAGGTCCTTGGAGAGGGACATCATGCTTGGGAGGGTGGAGGGACAGCGCAGGAGGGGAAGACCCTCTATGAGGTGGATTGATTCAATGGCTGGGGTAATTGGGATGGGTGTGTCAGAGGCAGTGAGATTGGCACAGGACAGAGCGGAGTTTAGGGCTGTTGTACATAAGGTTGCTATGAGTAGCAAGCGACTTGACGGCACATAACAACAACAACATTATCATTTTTTGCTTTGGTATTGATTTTTTATATTGTTCTGGATTTCTATCTATTTTTTCCTTTAGTTTTGTCTGTGCTTTCCTCCAATTTTTTATAATTTTCCTAAATTCTATTGACTATAATTCCTCTCAATTCATTATCAGGATGTTCCAACAGCCTTTCTTCCTTCAAAAACATCTACTGATTCTGCTTTTCATCACTTTTTTGTGATATGTTCTGGGTTTTGGTGGGATCTGAAGTTATATGTTTGGGTTTGTATTTTTGGTTTGTTGTTTGAGTTTTGGGGTTTTTTGGTTTGTTTGTTTGTTTGTTTGTTTTTTTCATGGGAGGCAAGGTTATCTGTTGCCTCTAGGACATTGTGCGGATGTTGTACTTCTAGTATTTTAACTTCTGTCTTTGATGGGAGGTCTTTACTTAATTTTCGGGTTGTTACTCATGTACAGTAATTAAGTATGTGGTGAGCTGATGATGGCTGCTTTCTCACATCAGTCAGGTGGAAAAGGAGTTTGTCTTTACTTTTTCTCAATATATGAAGTTGTACAGATGTATGTCTGGTTGGACTGTGTGAATCCTTTTTGCTATCTGCTTCCCAGTGAGACTAGGAAGACGAGGAGGAGGAGGAGGAAGAGGAGGAGCAGGAGGAGGAGGGAGAGGAGGAGGAGAAAGGAGGAGGAGGAAGAAGAGAAAGGAGAGGAAGAGGAAAAGGGGAGGAGGAGGAGGAGAAAACGAGAAAAATTTTAAAAAGGAAAAGAAGAAAAAGAGGGAGAAAGATTAAAAGAAAAAGGAAAGTGAAAGTTAAGTTGGAAGATAAAAGGAAAAGAAGGGGGGGAGGGAGAGCAGAGAATTCTGGAGGGAGCATGGAATGCAGGCCAGGAAGAGAGAAGGGAAGCAGGGTGTAGGCGCGTGGGAACCCAACTAGGAGAGAGATGCTAGCTGATGAGCTAATGCTATTATGGGTGTTGTAGTTGGAGATTAGATACTTGGTGTGGGACAATGTCTCTGCTGATCTAGCAAAAGGTTAAGGGTATCATGCCAGTTCCAAGGTGTCTACAGATATCACAGGTAGTCCAAGGTGCTGTGTGAATACAACTCCTTTGGCTTATGGGTTGCCCAGGCCCTGAACCCTTGTCATCTGATGGAATCTCTGCCTTGGTCATTGCCCAGCTTTCCCATCTTTCTCATCAGTCCAGGCTAGCAGTAGAGTAGACACCTGTGCTATATAAGGAGGTAGTAAGCAATGAGAAATTGTTCTATTTCTTATCTCCTTGGGTAGCAAACCACAATGAGACAGTGTGCCACTCTAGTACAAGTTGGGGGAGTTTTGGCATCTCTCTACAGGATGACAGTAGCTACCACCTAATCTCTGGGGCTTTTGCATTACTTAGTGTCCCTGCAGAATACTTAAAGTTGCCCACAGAGAGATCAAAATAAATACTCTCTCTTGGGTTCCTTCAGGCTCTTTCACTGTTTCTTCCTTCAGTTAGTGTTTGAACATCATCATTTCCTTTTGACTCTCATGATTTTAGGATATTCATCTGCATATTTTACAGTTGTCTTCTTGGTTTTGAGATATTAAAGTCTTTGATCTTCTGCAGAAAGTGCTTCAAGTGTTCATTTTCTCCAAGCAAGATCGTACCATCTGCATAACACAAGGCTATTATTAAACTTTCTTTCCATCTTGATGCCACATTCTTCTCATCAGAAAATTGAGAAGGGGGTGGGGAAAGACCAAAATGAAAGTCAGAGCGGACTCTGGAACTTGCTCTTCAATGTCAAAGCCATTGCCATGAAGTCAGAATCCACTCATAACTGACTTTCCAGTGAGTTTTCTGAGGTTGTAAATTGCCCGGGAGGAGATTTCCCATCTTTTTCTTTTCTTTTTAATGCTAGTTTATTTACAAAATTAGAATACATTGTTTTTCAGAACAGATTCTTCCAATTTTTCTCACCACTCCCCACCCATCAAATTGTACAACCCCATGATTAATCCCTGCCCTCTGCACATCCTCATCCCTGTGCTTCAACCCTCCCCCTTGGTTCCTCATACTCATCCTATAATAATAGTTTTATGCAAATTTGTCCTTGTGGGACTGAGTTAGTTAGGTAATAATTTACAAAATCATTTCTCCTGCATGCTGTTTAGTATTCCATTGTATGAATAAACCATAATTTCTCAATCCATTCGATTGTGATTGGACATCGGGGCTGTTTCCATGTTTTTCCATCCCATCTTTTTCCATCCCATCTTTTTCATACAGAGCCACTGATGGATTTGAACTTCCAGAGAAGCACCACTTTGATTTAAAAGTATTATAGTCCTGTGGACCAGAGCTCCCTTTCTCTTCAACATAGAGAAGTTAAAGCAAAAGTCACACAGAGATGAACAAAGGATAGCTCAAGAAAATAAAGCAAAATGTGTGCGAAGATCTTGTGTTATAAAAATGAAAAGGGAAGATCACATTTGACATTTTTCAAGTGGAATGAATTGAAGGAAAAATTTCAAGTATCAAGTTGCAATATGAAAGGATTCCATGGGCAAAATCTTGAGTGATGCAGAATTCATCAAAAGAAGATGGAAGGAACACAATGGAACAGTCACTGTACCAGAAAGAAATTATTAACATTGAAGCATTTCAGAAAGTATCATATGATCAAGAACCAATAGTACAGAAAGAAGTCCAAACTACACTGAAGGCATTGGCAAAAAAAATAAGGCTCCAGAAATTGATGGAATACCAAGTGTTTCAATAGATGCAGTCCTGAATGTGTTCACTAGTCTTTGCCAAAAAAATTGGAAGACAGCTATCTGGTCAACTGACTGGAAGAGATCCATATTTGTTCCCATTTTTTTTTATAAAAGGTGATTCAGCTAAATACAGAAACCATCTAATAATGCCATTTCTATCACATGCAAGTAAAATCTTGTTGAAGATTGCTTAAAAATGGCTGAAACAGTATACAGGGAACTTCCAGAAATTCAAACTGATATCAGAAGAGGCTGTGATATGAAGAATATAATTGCTGATGTCAAATGGATCTTGGCTGAAAGTAGAGAATATAAGAAAGATGATTACTTGCGTTTTATTGACTATATGAAAGCATTTGTATGAATCACAACAGATTATGACTAACACTTAGAAGAATAGGCTGTCTTGAGGAGAACTTTCAAAACACATACTTGTACTTATGCAGAATCCATACATGGACCAAAAAGCAGCCATCTAAACAGAACAAGGGAACACTATGTTTTAAAATAAAGACATGAGTGCATTAGGACTGTATCCTTTCTTCAATATCTACTTAATCTGTATGCTGAGCAAATCATTTGATAGGCTGGACTTTATGAAGAATGTGGCATCAGGATTGGAAGAAGACTCATTGTTAACTCTAGTGTGCAAATGACACAACCTTGCTTATAGAAAATTATGAAAGCTTGAAGTGCTTGCTGCCACAGATCTAAGACTACAACCTTCACTATGGATTACACTTCAAAATCAAGAAAACAAAATTCTTACCATTAGACAAATAGGCAATATCAAAATAGATGGTGGGAAGGTTGAGGTTTTCAACAATTTTATTTTACTTGAAGCCACAATCAACATACATGGTAGCAGCAGCAGGGGGGAGGGGAAGATGTGTTCTTTGGGAAAATCTGCTGTGAAAGACCTCTCCAAAGTACTAAAGAGCAAAGATTAAAGTTTAAAGACTAAGATGCACTCGATTCAAGCTATGGTATATTCAGTTGCCTTTGAATTGGGATGTTAGAGAAGAATATTGAATGGACTATGTATTGCCAAACAAGCAAACAAGTCTGTCTTGGAGGAAGTGCAACTAGGGTTCTCCTTAGCAACAAGGATAGTAAATTTTTTTTATTAATATTAATGAACATTTACAGATATTTTGGATTTCCATTCATTCATTGTTGCACTTTTCTCTCCCCCAAACCCCCTCCCCCAGTTCGTTCTTCTCTTTGAAAAGTAAAAGAAAAATTCCTTCATTGGTATACAATCCCCCTGCACCCCACCTACCCCAAGTATACTCCACTCTGCAACCTTCATTCCAGACTCTTATGATAATCATAATACACTATAATATATTGTTTTTGAACTGTTCTCTCCCTCATCTGTTTCAATGCATAATTTATTCAGTTTTTCTCATTCTTTTCCCAACCCTGATGTCAGTCCCGCTTTACAACAGTGGCACCATGCAGTGTTTGTCCTTTTGTGACTGAGATACTTCAATCAGCATAATGTCCTCCAGAGTCACCCATTTTGAATAATATTGCATGAGTTCCTTATTTTTCAATGCAGCATAGTATTCCATTGTGTGAATATACCACAGCTTCTCTATCCATTTGTTTGTTGATAGGCACTTAAGTTGTTTCCAACTCCTTGCTATTGTGAACAAAGCCGCAATAAACATGGGTGCGCATATATCTGCTTGGGTGTCAGTTATGGTCTGTTTAGGGTATATTCCAAGTAGTGGAATTGCTGGGCCAAATGGTATCTCTATTTGCAACTTTTTGAAGAAGCGCCATACCACCTTCCACAGTGGTTGCACTATTTTACACTAAAGATAGTAAAATTTTGTCTCTCATATTTTGAGCATGTTGTCAGAAGGGGCCAGACCTTGGAAAAAGACACCATCCTTGGGAAACAAAGGGCCCATGAAAGAGAGGAAGATACTAAACAAGATGGACTGATACAGTGTCTGTAACAGTGAGCTCAGTGATAGCAGATATTGTGTAGATGGTGCACAATAGGCAGGGTTTCAATCTGGTGTTTTTTCCATTGGGTCACTATGGGTTGCAGTCAATTCAATGCCATCTAACAACAACGTATCTTCATTCCATTTCTCCTTGGCTGCCTTCTTTTGTATAAAGTGCATCCTTTATTTTAGATTTCTTTAGAGAATTAGGGCCAATGAGATTTTATGTAAACACAGGGACATTTGCGTCAAGTGATTGACTCACAAACTGTGGCAGTTGGCACATTCCAACCCTGTTAGTCTGACAGCAGGCTGGGACATGTGCTGGCTAACAGGTTTTAGGAGACTGACAAGTTAAAGGTCCAGATCTGAAATCCATCATCAGGTCAGAGGATGATGATGCAGTTCAGAAGGAAAGAGTTCTACTAAAATTTCTTCAGTCTCAAGGTAGACCAATCCTATAAAAATTCTCTTGAATACAGTCAGTAGTTGTGGAAGATAGAACATTATTTCATTGCTTAGTATTTGTCCTAACCTGTGGAAATCAGCCTCTCACAACTAACCATCATATTTTCTAATGCAGCATTTCAATTAATGATTTTTTAAAAATTTATTTAATGTGCCTTCTAAGGTTTACCAGTGTTCATCTTGTCAGGATGAGCTTCAGATTTGTATAAGCTACCTTCCAGATTTGCACAAAGTTAATTAAGTCTGAGGAAGGTCTGGTGACTTACTGGTGGTGGTAGGTGCTGTCGAGTTGAGTAGGCCTCATAGTGATCCTGTGAACAACAGATCACCTTCACGCCCATTACTGTAGTCATTGCATCATTCACCACATTGAGGGGCTTCTCCTTCACTGAACTTCCACCTTCCCAAGTACTATGTGTCTCTAAAAAATAGCCTCTCCTACCAACACATGTATAGTATGAGACCAAGCTCCATCATCTTTGCTTGTAAGGAGGACCCTGGCTCACCTTCTCTAAGATATATCTGTTTGCTCTTTTGGCTGCCCATAGGATGCTGAGTACTCATCTTCTGCACCACAACTTAAAGGCCTCTTCTTCTTTCATGTTCAGTTATTGTCCAGCTCTCAGATGAATAGCGGGTGACTGAAAAGACTTAATAAGGAGTTGTCCTGCCAACACAAAAGTATGCAGTTTGAATCCACCAGCTACTGTGTGGAAGAAAGTTGAGCAATCTCCTCCTGTGTGATTTACAGCCTGTGAAAATCCACTAGAAGGTCAGCTATTAAGCTGCTGTACTCAAGAAGAACCAGCATCCCATGAGTAGGGGCTGGGGAGAAGGGGAAACTCTCACCTTCACTCACTAGGGACTTGTCCTTGTTAGATCAGGGGTGATAAGAAATCAAAAGAATGTGACAGCCTCATCCACCTAGCTGAACCATGGTAGAATGTTTCTTCCTACCCTTCCACTTCCCTGAAGGGCCTGCTATAAGGAACATGCCTGAATACACCCTAAGCACAACTTCCTTGGCCTCCCTTTCCAGACCTAGGGACCTTGTCTGGGAGCTCCCTTAATAAAGCTATTGTTAAACTTTCTTGCTCTCTGGTCCCTTTGTTGAATCTGTGACCTTATGCCCTTATATTTGGTGCCGAAGACCTGGGAGATAAAATGTGCTGTGCTGCCACCCTCCTTCTGGGTGAGTAGGGCACCACTTTACTCTCTCTCTTGAAGTTATAGGTTTGCAGTGTCAAGATGCTCAAATAATAATTTATTACCCCTTTCCTTCCTCTCCTATCCTGTGTGTGGGGGGGGGCGGTCTGCTGACTGGATGCCTTGAGTGCTTGTGAAGAGACTCCACAGATGACACTATTCCAAAGCCACAGAGGTTGATTGGGTCCCCACCCACATTTCTGTGGTGTTGTCATCTGGCTTAGTGATGATTTGTAGGGTCCTCAAGGGACTCCACCAGCCTTGGGGCTTATACGGGTACATCTATGCTAAGACACACTTTACCCTGCAAGGGACGTGCCTGGAGGGACACCTGCTTGGACTGAGAGGACAAATCCTCTGTTGTCTATTTCTATCCATTTTATGTTTAAGTCTGGTCATCAGTAGTGTCCTCTTCCTTTAAAAGCTTTTCTTTAACATCCTCCCTCTTCCTCTCCACTCTTTCTTTTCTGACTTCTCTCTCTTTCTCAGAAAGGCCTTTTTGCTCAAAAATTTCTCAGGCACTGTTCAAAACAGTCTGCAGGCATTTTGCCTCCAGGCATTTTAAGTTCCCTTGGGATTCATGTCTGCTACTGGACTCCTGTCTTCACATGCACAGAAAAATCACAGATCTGTATCAGGAAGTCCACCCATACCAAGTAGCACCAGCAGCTTTTTCTCAGGTGACTGATCACAATAGGGGATGCCCACACCATCCTTAGCCTCTCTCCATATCTAACACTCCCTGTTTCCAGGGAACATCCTCATCCATAGACCTGAATACTATGGATAGCCAAATGTCTAAGCCCCCAAGGGGCAGTCCCTTGGGCTGCCTCCTTTTGAACCTTTCAAATATGAGCCTTTCTGAAGACCTCCATCCCAAGATACTAAACTTGTACTGTAACCAGGCATGGCCACATGACTCTCGATGGCATGAGAATGGAACTTTTAATTTTAATAACCTCTAAAATCTTGAAAATTTCTCCTGATGGACTCAGAAATGGCTAAACATTCCATATGGGTGACTGGAATGCAAAAGTTGGGAATAGTGAAGAAGAATCAGTAGTCGGAAAGCATGGGCTTGGTGACAGGAATGAGGCTGGAGATAGAATGATTGAATTTTGTAAAATCAATGACTTATTCATTGCAAATACATTTTATAAGAGACACAAAC
>NW_006399964.1:2662341-2664356 GCF_000299155.1 Elephantulus edwardii | reverse complement strand
TGGGAGGGTGGAGGGACAGCGCAGGAGGGGAAGACCCTCTATGAGATGGATTGATTCGGTGACTGGGGTAATCGCGATGGGTGTGTCAGAGGCGGTGCGGTTGGCACAGGATAGAGCAGGGTTTAGAGCTGTTGTACATAGGGTCGCTATGAGTTGGAAACGACTCGATGGCACATAACAACAACAAGAAGCTTTCTTTTACTCATGCTCCCGTCCCTCTCTCTGCAAGGCCTGCCAACCTGTGTAGGTTCTCTTAGCCCAAACCACTTTGCCAATTGAGTCTCCCAATACCAAATCATCCCCTTAATCCCTCCCAGGACTTATCCTCATCCTTTCCATATGACTTTGCTTTTTCAGACTTTGTAGACTTCCTCTTTCAGCCTTTCCATCCCCCCTACCTGATGTTCCTCCCAGAAACTGCCTCTCCTTCTGCTCCAACTAGCCCAGAGTCGACTACCCCCACCCTCACCCTCACATCTTGGTCTCGCCAGACTGAGTCTCTCTTCTGTTCTCTTTGGGAAGTTGCAGGTGTTGAGGGTCTCATTCATGTCCATGTGCTTTTCTCCCCAACCAGTCTTTCCCAAATTGAAAAACACTTAAGCTCATTTTCCAAAGATCCAACAACTTCTATCAAAGATTTTAATTACATGACCCAGACCTATGATCTCACCTGGCATGACCTTTTTATTATATTGTTCTCTACTAACACCAGATGAAAAAGAGTCTGTTCTCACTGCTGCTCAGCAGCACACATATCAAGTGCATTTAACAGATGACTTCATGCTGGTTGCCTCAAGAGCCAAATTGGACATGCTAAATTAATACTGTAGAAGGAAGAGACAGTCGAGCCAGACATGACATATGATTCAGTGTCTATTGGCTAGCTTATATGCCATCTCCCATAAAACAACCAATTTTTATAAACTCAGATTACCCAAATCAAGGAAGAGAACCTAGCAACTTTCCTTAACCATCTCACCAAAGCCCTGACTCAGTATACTCAATTAGATCCTACCTCCCCAGCAAGGGCCACCATCCTAGCTATTCATTTCATCACTCAATCAGCCCCTGATATAAAAAAGAAACTAAAAACAAAACAAAACAACCAAAAACTCCACAAAACCTGAGGATGTCCCCCAAACACCCATTAGAAACCTGGTAAACATGGCCTTTAAAGTTTTCAGCGCCTGAGAGGAACAAGCATAGAGTGATAAGAAGACTCGAGCCCAACAGAAAGTGAATTTGCAAGCCTAAACTAGGAGTTGGTTCTTTGAAAAGATCAATAAAATAGACAAACCAATAGCAAAACTCACAAAAGAAAGGAAAGAGAAGACACAAACAATCTGAATACGAGATGAATCAGGCAACATCACAACAGAACCAATTAAAATAAAAAAAGCTAACATTAGAGTATTATGAAAAACTATACTCAAACAAATATGAAAACCTATAGGAAATGGACAAATACTTAGAAATGCACAAACTACCTAAACTGACACAAACCGAAATTTAACATCTGAACAGACCCGTTACAAAAGAAGAAATTGAAAAGGTAATAAAACAACTTCCAACCAAAATAAAGCCCTGAACCAGATGGTTTTACAAGTGAATTTTATCAAACATTCAGAGAAGAACTGTCACAAATTCTACATAAATGATTTCAGAAAATAGAAAAAGATGGAATTCTCCCAGACTCATTTTATGAAGCAAACATATCCTTGATACCAAAGCCAGGAAAGGACATCACCAAAATAGAAAACTATAGGCCAATATCTCTCATGAACATTGATGCAAAAATTCTGAATAAAATACTTGCCACTAGAATCCAACGATGCATCAAAGAAATAATTCACCATGACCAAGTGGGATTCATAACAGGTATGCAAGGATGGTTCAACATAAGAAAAACAATATGATTCATCATGTTAATAAAGCAAAGAACAAGAACCACATGATCCTATCAATTGATGCAGAAAAGGCCTTTGACAAAATCCAACACCCTTTCCTGATTAAAA
>NW_006399964.1:2625066-2648401 GCF_000299155.1 Elephantulus edwardii | reverse complement strand
GACATTCGGATGGCGGGGAAGAAGAACATACTGGGGAGGAGGGTAGAGAGAATGGTGCAGCAATGAAGGAATGAAAACCCAAAATCCCTGTAAATGTTCATTAAAACTAATAAAATTTAATAATAATAAAAAAAAGAAAAAGAAAAAAGAAATGAGTTCTTGAGCTATTTGGGGAGAAAATTCATGGGGTTTTTGTCTATTTTTTAATTCTTCAGTTAATTTGTCAATTTAAAGACGTTTTCTTCTACCAGTCTTGTTACTACTATAACATATAGCGGCTGCATTAATCAGTCATAAATCCTGAACAAGGTGGTAAGATGTATCAGCTTTTTTAACTGGCAGGATTGTTGTTTTACACAGAGAGTTTGTGGGAATAAGCAGCTTATTGGAAAGTAAGCAAGTAATGACGGGTTTCAAGCCTTTTTGGTTTTGTGTGAAGATAGGAAATTGAGGTCTAGCAGCAAAAAAAGGAGGGGCTCTTCAGAGTAACAAGAATAGGTTGGTGGTGAGAGGCTATATATAGAATGAAAAGATCCCATACAGCGGGGTTGACAACATCTGGTAATAGAGGTAGTATAGGAAGGTACTTGGAGGGAAGGAGCACTAAGAGGGATAGAAATAAAGGCTGGTCAGGCTAACTGGGTCTGCTTGACTCCTAGCAAAATACAGCCCTAAGTATCTACTTAACAATGGAGTTGGGCATGTAGGGATAATTAGAAAGGAATGGGTGAGTACTTCTGTGTTAAGGTTAAGGAGGAGAGGTTGAGTGGTAAGAGGCTTGGGAGGTCATTAATCCCATTTACTGAGACCTGGGAAGGGACAACAGGACCCACGAAGGAAGGAAGCTCTAAAGTTAACCCCTGGGTCAACCAGAAAGGCAACGTAAATACCCACTACTTGAAGGGTTACTCTAAGCTTGGCAAGGGTGATAGGGGTTGTAGAGCCTGGGCATCGTCAAGTCTTCAGTGGCCAGGCCTATGAGCTTGGCCAGGTTGGGGACAAGGTTTGGTGGAGGGGCTGCCTCACTGTGGCTAGGTGATGAAAAGCAATCAACCTTCCAATGACACAGAGTCCCACAGATAGAGCAAGGCTGTTTTGAAGGGCAGGGGTTAGGGCAACATTTGGCCCACTTGAAGCATGCACCAGGAGGTAACCATCTCATTGAACAAGTAGTTGTACTCCGACTCTTTTCTGCCACTGGCCATAAGGCAACAATCAGGGCTTGGCTTGCAATGTACTTCATTACACAGAACGAACTTCACTGTGATGGTAATAAAAAAATTGTCACCACTCTCACAGGAACAAGGCAGAAGAATCTTTGATATTGTCATTCCAGAAGTTGATTTCTACATAGCTTTTGTTCTTAATATTAATGTTATAAGTTGTGCATTAGGGAATAGGCTGTTCTCAAAAATGATTATCTCTACAGATAAAACTTTCAGAAATCCTAGGGGAATAGAAGAACAACTACTTATTATAACAGTAGCTAAAGAATGACACATTTAGAAAATAAAAAGACAATAGCTAAAGAATGACACATTTAGAAAATAAAATGAGTGATGAATTCCTGGCTTAATTTTTTTAACTAGGTAAAAAGACTCATGAAACAATTAGCATGGATGAAGAAAAAAAGTATAGTGATTGACATCCCTCCTCCTGCCACACCTGAGAAACAAACAAGGTTTTATTGCCTTATCTGAGAGGGAGACACCAAGTGAACACATGTGGAGAAGGTCAAAATGGCATGAAGGCAGTCAAGGACAATTCCATTTCATAGGCGGGTTTAGGAAAGACTAGGGAAGATGGTGTTTTGTTCAAAATTTGCTTGGTAATTTGGTGAGGGCTTTTGTGATCAGACCCAGAGCTCTATGAGGACTAACATAGAGGACTAACAGTTTTCTTCAAGAAGTGATCAGGCCTGGGGCAACTGCAAAATTCTTCCTTCATTCCAATCCATTAGGCAGTTAAGAATTGAGGCTTATGTTGGATGTCATTGATTCTAATGGCAAATGGCCTTCAACCTAAGGGACCAGTAGGAAAGTTGAGAGGAGGGACAGAAAAGACAGAAAAGTAGAAGTCTGGTCTATTCCAGAGGGTACAAGCCACATCAGTGAGGAATCTAGGCCGACTCCTGCCCTGCTCACATAGCAATGAGGCTGCAAAGAGCCCCTCTCCCTTAGAGGACAGCTGTGCTACAGGTTGATTCCTGCTGCTATTTAGCTGTTAGTGAGCTCAGAAAGTGGGTTTGCTCTCCTTCTTGGCCAGTTGTGAAGAAGAGAGACGGTTTCAGCCTGTAACTGGGCGTTCTTCCTAGTCAAGTCAATTTTCAGTCAGGAAACTATATGTTAGAAAAAATAATTGAGAGTGAGAGAGAGGAAGAAAGAAGCTGGTCCCAAGAAACAAACAAGACTTTATTGCATGGTCTGAGAGGGAAGTCAAGTGACTGTGTATTGAGAAGGTCAAAATGACATCAATGATTGACTTTTAATTTATTGTTTGACCACAGAGAGAGAAGAATTCTGGAAGCAAATGTGTCATTTCCATGCATTCTAAGACCACCACTGCTATACAGGACCCTAAGAATCCAGAGAATGTGAAGACTTTTACTTTTGATCTGGCCTATTGGTCACACAGTGGATTTCAAAAGGATAAAGATGGTGTGCTTATTTCAGCTGATGCTAGCAGTAACTTTTCAGGCCAGGTAAATGAATTTAAAATACAATTTCTTTGACTATCATTTCTTGGGATGAAATATTCTCACTAATTTTTATGCAATTATACTATAATTACATACTTCCATATGGTCCCTACTTTAATTAATGCTCTTTTTATGTTTGACATGAATCTAAAAAACAGTTTGTTGTCTTATTTTCAGACTCCTAAATCAGTGATATCAAATAAATTTGCCAATGCAGTGACACAATTTGAAAAATGTGTAATGCACTAATTATGTTTTGTCTGTCTGTTGTTGTCATGTACCATTGAGTCAGAAGTGATTCAAAGCTGACTCTTTGGCAGTTTTTCAGAGGCAATTAATTGGAAGGGAGGAGACTGACCATATTTCTCCCACAGAACATGGGATTAGAACTATGTTCCTTGGGAATTGCAGTGCATCTTCTTAATTAATAGTAGGTCACCAGAGCTCCCTTTATCTCTATGAGCCAAGAAAAATTTATGACACTCTGAGTATTTGAAATTCTTTTTTAAAAATCATATCTTTCTCATGTGCAATGCCCTAATAAGTTCTTTCTTAAAGTTGCTCACAGTCTTTTAAGAATTTGTATGGGTTCTAGTGACTTAAAAAGAGGAATTACACTTTACTCTGGACAAAGTAGTGCTCAGCAACACTTTGCTTGAGAAGAATCACCACCTTTGAGTTGTGCTGGAGAAGAGTATTGAATATTCTACTGACCGCCAAAAAAACTCACAGATAGGTCTTGGAGAAAGTGCAACCAGAGTGCTTCTTGGAGGCAAGAATGATAAAACTTCATCTCACATACTTTGGGTATGTTGCTCTTAGAGGACAAATATTCCTTAGCATTTTTGTGACAAAATCTTTTTATCCAAACCAATATGGAGAATAGTGACATTATTATATGTTATTGCAAACAGATAGACAGAGTCTCTGTGCTTACACTTATTCTTTGCAACATTATATGTCGTGTGTCCTCTGGCAAATTCTAACAGGCACTCTGTACCATACTGTATTCTACTCTGTTCTCATGAGACAATATGAATGAATGAGGCAGACATTACTATTATCAACTGTAAATCAGTTTAAATCTTGGAGACCTTGAGATACTCTTTGAGAACTGCTGGGCTAGAGCAATCAATAACAAAACAAATAGAACAGAAGCATAACTAACAAGCCAATTGTGAGGGGAAATGAAATTGTGATAAATACTCCATTCAAAAATATAGTGAGGATAAAGAAGGAGCAAAAATGGGATAGGAAAAATACCAAAATCACAGATTTAAGGCAAATTCTATTTATTATTATATTAAATTTAAGCACTATAAACATGGTGGCTTAGTAGTACAGAGGCATGCTGCCAACCCAAAAGTACATGGTTTGAATCCACTAACTGTAACGTGGAAGAAAGGTGGGCAATATCCTCCCATGGGGTTTATTGCCTCTGAAAACCCACTGGAAGGTCAACAATGAGTCTGTGCCAGCTTGATAGTACTCAGCAACAACAACAATGACAACTATATAAACATGCCAATTGAAAGGTAGATATTGTTGAGTTTGATAGAAAAAGCAAGATCCAAAGAGCCAACTATATCTAACAGAAAACCAAATATATATATATGTAAATGTAAATAAATAAAATAATACTCTCTGACCACAATAGACTGAAAGAAATAATGTTTGTTGTTGCTGTTACATGCCGTTGAGTCCCCTGCGACTTTTACCTACCCTATCTACAACAGCCCTAAACCTTGCTCTATCCCTTGCCAATCTTATTGTCTCCATCACACCTATCCCATTACCCCAGTGACTGAATCAATCCATCTCATCAAGGGTCTTCCCCTCCTGTGCTGTTCCTCCACCCTCCCAAGAATGATGTCCCTCTCCAACATGTGTCCTCTGGCAAATTCTACGTGTCCATTGCAACATGCCCAAAGTATGTCAGACAAAGCTTCAGAACCCTTGCCTCCAAGGAGTAGCCTGGATTCACCCACTCCAGAATGAACTTGTTTGTTCTCCTAGAAGTCCATGGTATATTCAATACTTTTCTCCAGCACCTCAGCTCAAAAGTATCAACTCTCCTACCATTTCTAGCCATTGTCTACCTCTCTGATGCATAGCAAGTAATTGCAAAGACCATGGCCTGTATCGGGCACACCTTAGTCTCCAGACTGACATCGTTGCTCTTAAGTACTTTGGAGAGGTCTCTGACAGCAGACTTCCCAATGCAATTTGTCTTTAAGTTTCCTGGCTGCTGGTACCAAAATTGTTGAATGTAGAGCCAAGCAAACGGAAGCTGTCCCCAATCTCAATCCCTTCATCATCTATCATGATGCTGTCATTTGGCCCAGTGGTGAGAATCCTTGTTTTCTTCATATGGAGCTTCAATCCATATTGAAGGCTGCAGTTCTTGACCTTCTACAGCAAGCACTTCAGGTCCTCCCCAGTTTCAGCAAGCAGGGTTGTGTCATCTGCATAATGCAAGATGTTGATGAGTCTCCAATCCTCACATTCCTCCTCATAGAGCCCTGCAGATAGATTGAAAAAGTATGGAGATGGGACACATCTCTGGCATACACTCTTCCCAATTTTGAACCATGTAGTGTTTCCTTTTTTTGTTTTGATGATTGCCTCCCAGTCCAAGTATAAGTTTCACAAAGCTCAATCAAGTGTTCTGGGATTCCCATTCTTCTCAGAGTTAGCCATAATTTGTTGTGATCCACGCAGTCAAATACCTTTGCACAGTCAATAAGACATTCCTCTGTTACTCTCTGCTTTCAGCCAAGATCCATTGAACATTAGCTATAATATCCCTAGTACCACCGCCTCTTCTAAACCCAATCTGCACATCTTTGGCAATTCTATTTTTATGTGCTGTTCCAGTCAGTTTTGGATAATTTTTCAGCAGAATCTTGCTTGCATGTGATATTAATGATATTATTTGATAATTTTTGCACTCTGTTGATTACCTTTCTTTGGAATGGGAATAAATATGGTTCACTTTCAGTCAGTTGGCAAGGTGGTTGTCCCCATGGATTTCTTGGCACAACTTGATGAGCACATCTTGGGCAGCGTCTGTTTGTCAATTTGTTAATTGGTCAATATGTCAATATGTCAATTGGTATGCCATGAATTCCTGGGGCCTAGTTTTACACCAGTTCCTTCAGAGCAGCTTGAACTTCTTCCTTCATCACTACAGGCTCTTGCTCATAACTTTGTTTCACAAAATTTTTCTGTGTCAGCTGATTCCATTTGCTACAGTGACTGTGTATAATACTTTGTCTTCCTGTGCTGCCCTTTGAAATCTTCTGTTCAGCTCCTTAATTTCTTGATTTATTCCCTTTACTTTGGCTTCGTGCTGCTCTGGTGCAATATTCAGTCTCATCTGATATTCATCTTTGTCTTTCCTTTCTCCTCTGTTTTTGTAATGATATTTTGCGTTCTTCACAGATATTCTTGATATCCTCCCACAGCTTATCAGGTATTTGCTCATTAGTGTTCAAGATCTCAAATCTATTCCTGAGATGATTTTGAAATTCAGGTTGGATAGACTCAAGGTCAAATTTTGGTTTGTGGATTTGATTTAACTTTTTTTAGCTTCAGTTTGAACTTGCACATGAGCATTTGGTGGTCCACAATCAGCATCTGGCCTTAGTTTTCACAGCTAATACTGAGCTCTCCAGAGATTCTTCCCACAGATCTAATTGATCTGATTCTTATGCATACCATCAAATAAAATCCATGTATATAGTCTACATTTATATTTCTTTTTAAAAAAATTTTTTTTGCGTGTGTGTGTGTGTGTGTGTGTGTGTACCATCAAATCAGATCTGACAGGTACAGGAGGAGATTGCCCCTCATTTTCCAGCAGAGCATCTGGTGGATTTGAACCGCATTCCTCTGGGGTTGCAGTGCAGTTTCTTGCCAGTAGCCCACCAGAGCTTCCCTGCATTTATATTTCTTATAAAAAATATTTGCAATGAGTAAATCATTGATGGTATAGAATTCTATCATTCTGTGTCCATCCTCATTTCTCCACAAAATACATGTTTCTAACTACTAATCCTTCTTCCCTGTTTCTAACATTTACATTCCAGTCATCCATTATTATTAATGCATATTGATATTGATCACATGTTCAACTGATTTCTGACTGCAAAAGCTGGTAGAAATTTTCTATTTCTTCCTTCTTAGCTCTAGTTTTTGGTGCATGTATTTGAAAATACATCATAATGTTTGATAAACTTATTCACTAAAAAGGCATAGCCACATTAAATGAGTTATAATAGAATTTCAAAGTTCATGAAGCTGGAGGAGAAATAGGCAGTAATTTCCATACTCTTTCTTAGTGGTTTTATTGTAGTCATTTATACAGCAAGTAAAAAACCTAATAAATGTATCAGCAATGTTACAGAAGACCAGAACAGCACTATCAATCTGACATTTAAACTACTACCATCACCCCTGAGTGACAGTACTCCACATTTTTCAAGTTACATGCAACTTAAAGCATTATAAGTCATATTCCTTGAAAAACAGTGAACTTGTAAAACATTCCACAACATGGGGAAGGCTGGAGGACATTATGTTGAGTGAAATATCTCAGTCACAAAAGGACAAATACTGTCACAGAACTGGACTGGCATGGGGGGTTTAGAGAGAGAATGAAAAAAAGAGTGGATAGATAATGAACATTAGATCAGATGAGGGAAACAACAATCTGGAAGGAATATATTTGTGAGGTAGTCTGGAGGTGGGGGAAGAAAAAATGCAAAAATGAATAAAAAAATTAAAGAAAAATTAAGTCATTATGAATAATAAGAGTAGTCTTAATAATAAACAAACATAAGTAGATTGAAATAATATAAACTGTACTCTGATCGCAAGAGACTAAAATAGAAATAAGAAATAAAAAGATATGGGAAAAAATTCTAAATACTTGGAAAATAACAGACCTCCTCCAATGTGATTAACAACCTCTGAAAACTTGCTGGAAGGTCAGCTATGGGTCAGTTCTGACTTGATGGTACTCAACAAACAAAATAGGCCAAAGAAGAAACAATGGAGAAATTAGAAATTACCTTGTACAGATAGAAAATCAAAATAGCTGTCAAAATTTTTAATACAGTTAAAGCATTACTTAAAGAAAATTTTATAGCTCTTATATTAACTTTATATCCAAATGCTATCTCACTGTTATAGTTCTGACTCAAAACAATCCTCCACCATGCTTATGAAGCTGTAATTCTTTTTTTAAAAATTAATTCCAATGAACATTTACAGAGCTTTTGGATTTCCATTTATTCATTGTTGCACTTTTCTCCCTGCTCCCCACCCCACCCTGCCCCCAGTTTGCTCTTCTCCTTGAAAAGCAAAAGCAAAATTTCTTCATTGGTATACAATCTCCCCTCAACCCCCTACCCCCACCCCGAGTATATTCCACTCTGCAACCCTCATTCTGAACTCTTATGATAATCATAATGCCCTAAAATATATTGCTTTTAAACTTTTCTCTCCCTCATCGACTTCAATGCAGTATACATAATTTATCCAGTTTTTCTCAGTCTTACTTCCACCCTGATGTCAGCCCCATTCTATGACAGTGGCACCATGCAGTATTTGTCCTTTTGTAACTGAGATATTTCTTAACAGGAGGACACTGCTTATCTTTCTCTGTTAGAGCAGGTGGCATGCACCCTTTTGGTTAACAGCACACTTGCTACAGACTATACCATCAGAACTCTCTGCTTTTATAGTAGAAGAGAATAAAAGACACTTGGAAAATATCAGTTAAAGATGAAAATCAAGATTTCAGTGATGTATCTATAAACCAAGAACCAACTAGATCAGTAATAGAATAGAATTTCGCTTGGAGCTCTCAGAAGAATTCAGTACTCTTGAAATCTTGATTTTAGACTTCTTTCTCCAAAACTGTGAAATAATAAATGTCTATTCTTTTAAGTCAATAGATGAAGAATAATATAGGGAAAGAGTCTCAGGTTAAGAATGTGTGCCTCCATGTTAAGAATTCAGAAAAAGAAGAGTGAATTTTGACAAAAGGCAAGCATAAGGAAGAGGAAAGATAAAAGCAGTAAATAATGAAATGGGTGGGGGGAGAATAAACAATGAAACAAAAACTTGGTCTTTGAAAATATGAGTAATGTAGATAAACTCACTAAACCCAATAAAGGGAGCTCTAGTGGCCTAGTGGTAAGAAGATGTGCTGCAATCCAAAAGTCACATAGTTTGAATCCACCAGCTGCTCTGTGAGAGGAGAATGGGCAGCCTCCTCCCATGCAATTTAATGTGTCCAAATACCTGCTGAGGGGTCAGTTATGAGTTGGTTCCAACTTGATGGCACAGAACAACAATAAATCTATCAGGTGGTGAATAAAAGGGGAGGCATAATATACCAAGGTCAGAAATGAAACAAATATTTGTTGCAGGTCTTATAGCCATTAGGAAAATAAGAAATACTATAAATGACATACTCAGGTAGTCCAGATCTTGTTGAAATGCTAACTCAAGTCAGTGCATGTTTGGTGGTTAGAATATACCAGCCAGTTTTGGAGAAAAGATGGGCAGTCAGCTTCTGATGATATTTGTAGTCTCAGAACCCTGTCACTTTGAGTTTGGGTTGACTTACCAGCAATGAGTAAGAACAACATAATGTCATTAAACCAAAGTATGTAGGGAGCTGTGGTGGCCTAGTAGTAAGAAGCTGCACTACAATCCTAAAGGCACGAGGTTAGAATCCACCAGCTTCTCTGCAGGCGAAGGGTGCTCAATCTTCTCCTGTGCCTCTGAAAACCAGCTGGAGGGTCAGCTATGAGGTGGTTCTAACTCAACAGCACAAAACAACATGTAGATGTAATGGAGCATCACTGAATGACATAAATTAATGAAGTGCACTCAGGAAAAAACCCCAGTAATTCAAGCAATAATGTATCTAATAAAGAAATGGAATTTGTAGTTAAAAAAAATTCACACAAGAAAATAAGTTAATGGAAGAAAACATCCCAAATATTTCAAGAGAATATACATTGAAGAAACTGAGCTGAATTCTAAACAAGTTAGATAAAAAAAAATCAAGACATAATCAAATTTTCCAAAATTAAAGACAAAAAAAGAATACTGAAAGCAGCAAAGAAGAAGCAGTAAGATTACAATCTGATTTCTCAGAAGAAATTACGCATGCAGAAAGACAATGGGACAGCTCTGAAAGAAAAAACTATTGCCAACAAAGAATTCTAACCCAGTCTCTCAAATATGACAGTGAAAACAAGACATTTCCAGATATACAGAAACATGATAATTGGTGTAAACTAGGCCAGTAAGGACCAGTCCTTGGAGAGGGACATTATGGTTGGAAGGGTGGACGGTCAGTGCAGGAAAGGAAGACCCCAAATGAGATAGATTGACACAGTAACTGAGGTAATGAGGGCAGGTGTGTCAGGATAAAGCAAGGTTCAGAGCTATTGTGCACAGTTGACTTGATGACAAATGACAACAACAACCCAACATTATAAGAAATACTCAAGGGAGTTCTTGAGATTGAAAGCCAGAAATGACAGACAACTCAAAAGTAATGTTATTGTTGTTACGTGCCTTCGAGTAGCTTGTGATGCATAGTGACCCTATGTACAACAGCCCTAAACTCTGCTCTGTCCTGTGCCAGTTGCACTGTCTCTGATACACCCATCCCAATTACACCAGTCACTGAATCAATCAACCTCATAGAGGGCCTTCCCCTCCTGCGCTGTCCCTCCACCCTCCCAAGCATGATGTTCCTCTCCAAGGACCGGTCCCTCCTTACAATATGTCCAAAGTATGTTAGACAAAGCCTCAGAATCCTTGCCTCCAAGTAGCCACCCAGTTTAACCCTCTCCAGGATGAATATGTTTGTTTTCCTAGCAGTGCATGGTACCCTCAATACTCTTCTCCAGCACCACAGCTCAAAGGCATCAATTCTCCTTCTATCCTCCCTAGTCATTGTCCAACTCTCTGATGCATAAAAAGTGATTGCAAACACCGTGGCCCATATCAGAAGCACCTTAGTCTCCATAAAGACACCATTGCTCTTCAGTACTTCTGAGAGGTCCCTACCAGCAGACTTTCCCATTGAAATATGTCTTTTAATTTACTGGCGAATGTGAAACCTATACTTGGACCAAGAGGCAGTCGTCAGAACAGAGCAAGGAAACACTGCATAGTTCAAAATTGGGAAGGGCATACCCCAGGGATGTGTCCTGTCTCCATACCTTTTCAACTTGTATGCATAACAGATTTACCTGGAGGCTGGGCTCTATGAGGAGAAATGTGGGGTCAGGATTGGTGGAAGATCTATCAACAACCTGCGTTATGCGGATGACACAACCCTGCTCGCTGAAACTGAGGAGGACCTGAAGCACTTGCTGCAGAGGGTCAAGGACTGCAGTCTCCAATATGGATTGAGGCTCAATGTCAAGAAGACAAAGATTCTCACCATTGGACCAATTGGCACCATCAGAATGGATGGTGAAGAGATTGAGATTGTTCACAGCTTTAGTTTGCTTGGCTCCACAGTCAACACTCTCGGCACCAGTAGCCAGGAAATTAAAAGATGTACTGCAAAATTAATGTACAAGACAATATCTTTCAGAAACTGACTCGTACCTGAATTTATGCTATCATGCACCATTGAATCAAAACTAAACTTTTAGTTGACCCTCCAGAGGGTCTTCAGAGGATTTAAATCACATAGGAGGAGACTGCCCATCTTTTTCTTCGTGGAACAGCTTGTTGATCGAATCTTCTGGTTGGTATTGCAACTCCTTACCACTACACCACCATAGCTTCCTACCTAATAATATACAGAGTAAAATAAACATGCTGAAAACAAGGAAACAGAAATATCGATCTGTAAATGAGGACAACTACAATGCAAAAAGAGAAAAGAGGGAATGAGAAGTGTAGTTACAGAACTGTTAAATAAAGAGAAAGTCAAAGTGATGTCAAGGTAAAGTGCACTCTTTCAGACTCAGGAATAAGATAGTAACTCATAGGGTAGCCTCCAAAAATGTATTATGCTTCCTTTTCAAAATGAAAAATAGGAAAACCATGACGACTTAGTAAACACAAAGACAGCAACAATGAAGGAGACAAGAAAAATCCATAAACAATATTAACTCATCACAGAAAAGATGGAACAAAGAAACTAACAACAGCACAAAAAGAAGCGCATCCAAAGAATAGCAACAAGCCATGCTATTGAAAAGGAGGTCGCTCTGGAGGTGCAATCCACAGTGAGCTACACTACTAACCCCAAAGTCCACATCTCTTGAGGTTCAACCCTCAGGGGAAATATGGCAATCTCCTGTTAGGGTTTACAGACTCAGAAACCAGATGGATGGTTGCTGTGAGTTGGAATTGACCCAATGACAATTGACAATGAATGTTTTAGTTGGTGTGTGTGTGTGTGTGTGTGTGTGTGTGTGTGTGTGTGTGTGTGTTTTCTTCTTCTTGTGTACCATTGAAGCCGACTGTCACAGGAGGAGATTGCCTCTCCTTCTCCAGAGGAGCATCTGGTGGATTCAAGCTGTGTACTTCCAGGATTGCCGCGTAGCTTCTTGCCACTAGGCCATCAGAGCTCCCTTAGTTGTTGCTTTTAAATCTATAATTACACTAAATGTGAGTGGATTAGGTGCACCAATCAAGAGAAAAAATACTCATAGAATGGATAAGAAAACATTTCCCTTAGAAAAAGGAAAGCATTTCCCATCAACAAAGTACACCCTATGAATAATGGATTTGAACTTTGCCCTAAATTGTGCCATCCTCATCATGTACTTGAGCCCATTGTCACAATCACTGTGTAACCACTCTTTTCAGGATCTTCCTCTCCTATGTCAACCTTTCCAAGCATGATGTTCTTTTCCAAGGACTGGTCCCTCCTAACAACATGGCCAAAGTATGTGAGATGAAATTTCAACATCCTTGCCTCAAAAGAGCACCCTGATTGCACCTTCTCCAAAAAAGTTTTGGGTTTTTTTTTTTTTAATTTTTTTACACTGGTTTATTTACAAAATTATTTACATTGTTTTTCTCACCGGATCTTTCCTATTTCCTTCACTACCCCCCCCCCAATCAGATTGTATGACACTATGATTAAGATTACTAATCTCCCTCCCCATCCATCCTCACCCCTCTGCTCATGCTCTCCCCCCCTTGGATCCTCATACTCATTCTACAATAATGGTTTTATATAGTATTTGTCCTTATGGGACTAAATTAGTTCACTCAACATAATACTCTCCAAATCCTCCCAAATTAGACAGTAATTTTAAAAATAATCATTGCTTCTGCATGCTGCTTAGTATTCCATTGTGTGAATGTCCCATAATTTCTCAATCCATTCAATTGTGGACAATCTGGGGTCTCATCTCGCTCCAGTAGCAGTGGCAAAGTTTAACAGGACAGCAAGTAATAAATGTTAGAGAGGATGTGGCGAGTTAGGAACTGTTATGCATTGTTGATCGGATTGTAAAATGTTACAACCACTCTGGAAGGCAGTTTCATTCTTCCTCAAAAAGCTGAACATAGAAATTCCACATAACCCAGCTATTCCACTGCTTGGAATACACCCTGAGAAAATGAGAACTGAGGCACATTTGGGGACTTGTACATTAATGTTCATAGCAGCGTTATTCACCATCGCGATAACATGGAAACAGTCCAAGAGAGACGTGATTATTCTTTTGTTGGTTCATTTTGTACTCTTCTCCATAACCACAATTCAAATTCTTCTTCTGTCCTTATTCATTGCCTAGTTTTCAGATGGTTAGCAAGTAATTGAAAAGACAATGGCTTGCATTAGGCACATTTCATTGTTGCTGTTGTTAGATGCTGTTGATTATGACTCATACACTTGTAGCAACCCTATGAACAACAGATCTGAACCCTGTCTTATCCTGTGCCAATTTCATGATCTTTTGTTTGTGCTTTCACAACACACTTGAGCTGCTGTCCCTGTGTCAATCCGCATGGTTGAGAGTCTTCCTGTCCTTCACCATTCCCCCACCTTTCGAAGCATAATGTCCCTCTCCATGGAATAATCTCTCCTAGCAACATGCCCAAAGTATGTGAGATGAAACTTCACCATTCTTGCCTCTAAGGAGCACTTTGATTGCACTTTTCCCAAGACATAACTATTTGTTCTTTTGGCAGTCCATGGGATATGCGGTACTCTTTCCCAAGTTCAAAGCATCAATTTTTCTTTTGTCATTCATTGTGCAGCTCTCAGAATCTTCTTGTTGTTGTGTGCCATCAAGTTGGAACATAGTTGATCTCCTTGAAATAAAATTCATAAATTCTCTTAGAACCAACTGAATGCCAAAAAAGGTATTTATTTATCCTAGACTAAGGGAGTTTGGCATGCAGGTGGTATAGCACTGGTCTGTGCGTTGCTGTACAGAGGTAACTCGTGGTTGCTGTGATGCTGAACACTGTGTGTGAGGTGCCAATCGTGGTAATGGGTACCCATGGTGAACGGTGTTGGCTGGAGCCTCCTGACTAAATCAAGCCTGGAAGCAGGAGCGGCATCCACTTCCTAAATGGCTTGCCTCCGGAAACTCTATGTACAAACAGTGCTCAGGCTGTTCATTCATAGGGTCGCTATGAGTCGTCTACGACTCAACGGCATCAAACAACAACAACAACAACAAGGGAGTTTGGTGTTAGCAGCAAGTTGTGCTATAATCCCAAAGACACACATGTCAAGGAGGTTACATGGTACTAAGAAAGGTGAACTTCATCAAACTAGAATATTTGTTAGAGTTTGAGAAGAATGTGAGAGGTGGCCTGTATGAACTTGATATTTGTGGTTTCCCTTCCAGAGAGATGTCTTCTGTGACCTTGGCAGAGGAATTCTAGACAATGCCTGGCAAGGCTATAATGCGACGCTCCTAGCCTATGGTCAAACTGGCTCTGGGAAAAGCTATTCCATGATTGGATTTGGTGCAAATAAAGGCATCATTCCAAATGTGTGTGAGGAGCTCTTCCAAGCCATTGAAAATCAGGGGAAAAGTCAAGAATACCAGGTATGTATTGTAGAACCTCTACTTTGAGGATTTTTTTTTTTCATTTGAATCCACATTCCAAGGGAAATAATCTCAGCATACCTGTGATATTTTAGGATAATATTCACTTTTCTTATGAAAGTGTTTACTTGATCATGAAATCATGAAGCAGTTAATAAGATTGTATGGGGGGTTATTTAATGAAAGAAAACCAAGGAAATATTTTAGAGCATTTGGGAGATCATAGAAGCAGACATTGATAAATATAGTGTTTATTGTGGTTGTTAGTTGCTGCTGGATCAAGTTCATACAACAAATTAAGATTCTGAGTCTTGCATCCTCTTCACTATGGCCCATGTCCAGGTCCATTGTTGGAGTCCCTGTCTAATATTTTGCCCATGGCTTTCTGTTTAGAAGGCGGTCTAATGGCATAGTGTGTTACATTACATTACATTACATTACATTACATTACATTACATTACATTACATTACATTACATTACATTACATTACATGACATGTTCACTGCTGATCCCAAGCACTCCCAGGTGTTATTGTAATGAAAATCCCAACTTTTCTGACCATCTCTCTCCCCTTTCCCTTCCCATATTAATCCCCACAGTTTATTATTTTTAACTCTGGTGGGTTTTTAGTTCTGCTCAAGTTTTGCCAGTGTGAGCTGTGGTAATGGAGAAGACTACTTAATATCCCACAAGCTGCCAAAAGAATGAACAGGTATGTCTTGGAAAAAGTGCAGCCAGAGTGCTCCTTGGAGGCAAGGACAGTGAAGCTTTATATGTCACACTTTGGGCATGTTGTTAGGAGATGCTATTCCTTGGAAAATGATAGTATGCTTGGAAATATGGACAGTCAGCTAAGGAGAGGAAGATCCTTACCAGGTGGATTGGCACAGTGGCTGCAGCAATGAGCTCAAGTGTATCAGAAATGGTGAGGATAGCACACATAGAGTAGGGTTCAAATCTGTTGTTCATAGAGTCACTGTGAGTCATACTTGACTTGATGGCCACTAACAATGACAATCACCACCGTGGTTAGAAATAATGCCGTTCTCAAGAACATGGAAACAGCCCAACCGCAATCAAATGGATTGAGAAATTGTACATGATGGGATACTATGCAGCGCTCAGGAGCAATGATTTAGAAAATTACTACATAACTTGGGAGAGACTGGAGAGCATTATGTTGAGTGAAAAAACTCAGTCTCATAAGACAAACCTGTATAAGATCATTATTGTAGAAATAGAAAGATAACTAGTAAAACGTGTATGAAGATCCAAGGAGGGGAGCGTAGGAGCAGTGGGTTGAGGATGGGCAGGGGCTTAACCATAGGTTGGCACAATTTGATAAGGGGGGCTAGGTAAAGGAAATGAGAAAGGTCTGGGGCAGATCTGGAAAAGCAGATGGTGGGCATAATTCAATGCTTTTTACCTTTATAAAATATAATGAATGGGAATGATTGTATGAAACACAATGTAAATGAAGGATAGTGTGAAACACAACTTTATGAACTTTGTAAGCAAACCAATATAAAATAAAACTTTTTAATTTATTCAAACATAATGGTGTGTGGATTGAAGAGCTGTATTGTGAATTGGTTCCGATCCTGCATTGTAACCTATTGCTTCCCTATTAACCATCATAATCTGGAGCCTGCTCTGTGAGTCCCGCGTAGCCAGTGTGATGAAATGTGATACCCAGTGGAGAAGGACAGTGAGTGCCCTGACTGGGATGGCTGGTGTCAGAACTGATAGAAAGGTTGTACTTCCACCTTGCAGAGATCTACCTTAATCTGTAAACTTGCATTCTCTTTCTGTTTGTGCAGTTGGAGGAGGCCAGACGCTTCCACAGGGCCGATTTTACAGTGAATGGTTTCCTTCCATGCTCTGCATTGTCATTCCCCCCACTTGTTTGTGGTTTTCTCCTTTAAATCCCTCTTTCTTATTGGAGACATTTTCTGTTTTATAACCCAGCCATCATTTTAAGATATGACAAAGCTAGTGAAGAGAGCTAGTGGATAAGCTCTGGTCTGCTAACTAAGAGGACCAAATGAGGTTCAAAGGCAGCCAGCAGCTCTGTGAGAAAACGGTCTGTTCGTGTGATGTTTATAGCCTGGAAATCCTGCAGGGTAGTTCTTACCTGTGAGAACTCCTGTGGGGAGCGAGGAATCAGATGTTACCATCATAGTACCCTCCGCCACATGTGAATTGAGAGGGGTCTCGTGGGTATTAGGCTCGACTAGTTAGTTTATCAATTTGCCAACTAGGCATTTTGTTGGGGACTGTATGGTAAAAAATGCCATTTCCCTTCCCAAAGATGATTGGGTCAAGACAACCGTGTCTTATTTTATGTTTTTCCCTATACAGGTTACATTCAGCATGCTGGAGATTTACAATGAGCAGGTGATTATATTTCCTGACACAAATCTGTGTGACACAAACCAGCATCCTGGGCTTGTCATCATCCATCCTCCAGATGACATTTAAGCTCTTTAGCCTGGAGTTCACTCTCAGGCACTTGCTTACTCTACAGCTTCATCTTACATTGTTTTGTCTCAATACAGTCTATGCCTCAGCTCCACGGAGCTATTCCTCTTCCCAGAATGTGTCATTCTTTCACACACTTATCTGTTCTGGACTTGGAAGGCTCTTCCTGCTTTCTCCACCCTTAAAGGAAACACTAATATTTAAGACCTTGCTCTACTGTAACATCTTTCTTTCCTGAGACAGCAGTCTTCAGTCAGCATGGAGTTGTACAGGGACTGGTAAACTTTTCTCCTGGTAAGAGCCAGATAGTAAATATTTCTGGATTTCAGAGCCATATGGTTTGTGTCACAACCACTTAGAGCACAAGCAGCCATACATATGTAAATACATAATTGTGGCTGTGTTCCAATAAAACTTTATTTATAAACATGGAAGCTTCAATCACTCCCCCTCTGTTGATAACCAGATGCAAAAAGAAAACGGGGATACGAGGAAATGAATTCTGGAAAAGAGAAAGGCTTAGGCAGAGGTCCTCTCACAGCTTAGCACTGTGAAAAGGTCCCTTATTCAGCCTCACTATGGTTTTTATTTCATTTAAGCCAATAATCATAAAAAATATTCTATCTCTGGAGACTATAATTTTCCTTATACTTAAGTGTTGCCAACATAACAATGCATAAGCTTAATCTTTAAACTAAAACCAAAGTTCAGATGTCAAAAGTTTCCTCTGGTGGGAAATTGGGAGGAACCTTCTGTTTGCAGAGGGCATTCAGTATCTCTTCAAGGGGGCTGGACGGAGTTCTCTGTTTGTAGAGGGCTCCCAGTCCTGCCTGGACTCTGAGCTCAGCTTTGGCCTAACTATGCCGAGCTATCCACACCCCTCACCCTTTCATAACATTTAAAATTGAAAGAAATCTGTTGCTGTTTGAGGATGAGACAAAAACAAGTAGCAGACAGAATTTAGTCCACAGGCTAGAGTTTGGGAACTCCGGAGTTGTTCCAAATCCCAGCTCCCTCATTTACCTGCTGCTTGACTCTGGAAAACTACTTCATCCCTGTATCTCAGTTTGCTCACTGACGAAACAGAGGTTTTATAAATGTAAAGTCTACTCAGTTGTAAATGTCTAAAACAGTCTCACAAATGCTAGCTAATGAGCAAGTGTTTTCTTCATTGTGCCCTTTCCTTTTGTCTATATTTTATTACACTTAAGATTCATTTACATGCTTGTATCCCCGAACTGGAAAATAAAATAACTGCCTTTTTTTAGAAAACAAAAAGTTTATTCTACCTTCCTTAATTATGACAGTTTTCCTTATCTTCTTGCTTGTCACTTGCTTCATTTCCCTACTTGGGTGAAGTATAGGTTGTTTGATACCTATAAAGGTTTGACATCTGTTCATTTATGCATTCATTAATTTAGTAAGTAAATATTTGGTGTGTTATATAGTCTAGACAAAGATACAGTAGTGAAGGAAACAGGCATCTCTTAGTTTCCATTAGTAGGTGTCTGTTGGGTTTTTTTTTCTTCTTTCCTACAGGTAAGAGATCTGCTGTCCAGTACCAAGAAACCTGGTGGGTTAAAAATCAGGGAAGACCAACAGCTGGGCTTTTATGTGGATGGTCTGACGTCGGTGCCATGTGAGAACTACACACAGATTGAAAGACTGATGGAGCAAGGAACAAAAATAAGGACAACGGCTTCAACCAACATAAATGCCAGCAGTAGCCGATCCCACATGGTCATCACCATTCAGTTCAAGCAGGTGAGATTCAGATGATGGCCTACTCTCCATCTCTAACCAACAATGGTGCATGGGGCAGGTTTCCAATGTCATAGTCAGTGGGTGAGTATTATGGAGTTCTTTTAGCTTTGACCTATGGATTGAAATATCTACTTCCAACTGTAGAACAGATATTCCTATCCTGTTCCTCTTGGCCTCACAGCTATGACTGTCATGGTCCAAGAAAACACAGCAGCCAATAGTTTAGGTTGTAGTTGTTGTCGTTGTGTACATTAGTGTCAGAACCAACCAATAGCTGACCCTTCCGTGAGTTTTCAGAGGTAATAAATAGCATGGGAGGAGACTGCAGAGCAGCTGGTGGATTCAAACTGGTTTTGGGTTGGCACTTCAGCTCCTTACTACTACACCACCAGAGCTCCCTTAGATGATAGTAGGGCCGACTATATCTCAGAGGAGCTAATGTCCTGGAAGGCTACTTTCCTTCAGACAGATTCTGTGCTCAGATGAATTAATTTCAACCCAAAGTTGATTAAAGAGCAAATGGTGAAGGTATGAGAATGACTGGTTACCATGGGTAACTGGTTACCGTAGCTTCCAGTATCCCAGTGAATGAGTATCTAAAACCCAAGACATTTGGTTTGTGTGTAAATGTTGTTGTTGTTGTTGTTATGTACTGTCAAGTCTGAGCCAACTCATAGATGACCCTCCAGCACTTTTTTAGAGGATATAAATTACACAAGAGGCTCTTTCTCTTACTGAAAAACTGATGGATTCGAACTAAATGTTTTTGGGTTGGTGGCTCAACTCCTTACCCTATACCACCAGTGCTCACTTATAGTCTTAGTTAGATAGCTGTAAGTGAAGACTGTCTGGCCAAGAACACTGGGCATGGAGGCAAGAAACTGGCTAAGTCTGACTTCTCTGACTTTCAGCTCTGAAACTATGGTAAATAACTTATTCTCTCTGAGCCTGTTTCCTTTATGTAAAATGAGATAGCTCCCTGCCCCCCACGGCCCCCAAGAATTTTATTGTTGCTGTAATATGCTCTTAAGTACATTCTGACTCATAGTAATAACTCTAAGTATGTCAGTATGGAACTGCCCAATCTTGTACTAGTTTCATAGTTCTTGCTGTCTTTGAACCTAGTATTGTAACCACCGCATCAATACATCTTGAAGGTCTTCCTCTTTTTGCTAACCCTCTGCTTTATTCTTATTCAGGAGCAGGTCCTTCTGATGACTGGTCCAGAGGATCTGAGATGAAATCTCATCATTTTCCCTTTTCAGAAGGATTTTGACTGTATTTCTTCCAGGATAGGTGTATTCTTTCTTCTGACAATCCATTCCTTACTTTCCCCAACACCATAATTCAGAGGCATCAATTCCTCATTCTTCCAGTGAATAATTATCTGGTTTTGGCGTGAATCTATTGATGACTAACAATATCATAGCTTGGCTCAGGTGCACCTTAGTCTTCAAAGTGATACTTTTGCTTTTCAATAAAGAAGAGGTCTTTCTTAGCAGGAATGTTGCAAGTCTAAAGCTGTAAGTCTTAAGTCACAGTGTGACAATAAGTTCTAAAGAACTATGTAAGCTTTTAAAGGATGATTCACTTGCTTTTACAATGCTTTATGTATGACTTTCCCGGTAGTTTTAAAATTTGATATTTTGGAAGCAAAAAAAGAAATCAGCTGAAAATAATAGAGGGAAGATTTAACACCATAGTTTGTTTACTGGTTTCAGTAATGGCAATAGTAGAGTCAGTACCTCTCATTAGAATAGCAAGATAGGTAGATGCTAGAATGTTAAACCACAGAATATCAACTAGTAGTTCAGGGATAAAAATAATCTGTGTATCTCTGATCCTAGTTATGTTAAGTATAATGTCTATTATCTTTAACACTTGTAACAGTCCAGTAGGGAACTCTGGTGGTATAGACTATAGGAACTTGTGTTGCTAATCCAAATGCCATTAACTCTGGCAGTTCAAATCCACCAGTGACTCTCTGGGAGAAAGATGGGCAATCTCCTTCCGTGAATTTACAGCCTTAGAGGCCCAATGGAAGGTCAGTTCTGAGTCAGTACCAACTTGATGGTGATGGGTTGTTTGTTGTTTTGTTTTGGTTTTGGATTCCCGCCCTCCCTCCAATTGAACATCCCAGTAAAATAGTGTTATCCTCCTTTTACAAATAAGAAAGTTGAAACTTTGCAGTGTAATTTTTCCTTGTGGCCACCAAGGGTGTCTGTTTTTGCTGTTGGGTACTATCAGGTTAGAACTGACTCACAGCTACCCCTCCAGTGGGCTTTCAGAAGCTATATATCACACAGGAAGAGACCTCCCATCTTTTCTTCCATTGAACAGCTGATGAATTTGAACCCTTTGCCTTTGGACTGAGAGTACAACTCAATGCCATGAGACCACCTGAGCTCCACAGGGGATCTGTAGGATTCTGTTTCCTTCCTTCCTTCCTTCCTTCCTTCCTTCCTTCCTTCCTTCCTTCCTTCCTTCCTCTCTCTTTCTTTTTATGCACTGTTGAGTTGGATCCAACTGGCACAGGAGGAGATTGCCTCTCCTTATCCAGTAGAGCAGCTGGTGGATTTGAACTGCATGCCTTTGGGATTGTAGTACAGCTTCTTGCCACTAGGCCACCAGAGCTCCCTTTGCAGAATTCTAAAGTGCCTGTTCTTTACACAACATGATTGTACAATTCCGGATAATTATTTTGCAGATTTAATAATATTTTATATTTTTAAAAAATGATTGAGAATAGAAATATTGGACTACAAGCATTCGATGGGCATGCCTGTATTTTAAATGTGATAGTGCTGGGCTAAATCTTCAGCTTGGAGGCTCCTGTGAATTGGTTTGACTCTGAAAAATAGTTTCTTCCTTCTTGATGAGGGTCATGTGTGGAATGTTTGATTGTTTTTTGGCTTTTTTTGTCCATAGTGGGTGTCAACTGATTAGACTTGCCAGATATACTAACAATGATCTATGACCTGGGGGTCTCTGGTTTATAGTCAACCAGCATTTGATGAGTGTGCCTGTATTTAAAAGTGTGGTAAGGACTCACCTGTTTTAATTTATTTTGGGTTGAACATTGTTTTAAATCATCAGTTGTCTTTTTGCTGTACTGAAGTAACTTGGAATTACTGTGATGCTGAACACTGTGCCATAGGTGTGTCAAACACCATAATGGTTGCCATCATGGACAGCGTTTGGTGAAGTTCCCTGATTGATTCAGGTTTGGGAGCAGGAGTGACATCCACTTCCTGAAGCATACGCCCCTGGAAACTCTATGAACATAGATCAACAATGATAGTTATAGAACAAGTTTCAGATCTTTTGTTCATAGGGTGCACTCAACTCTATGGCACTTAACAACAACAGGATTAGAGGGGGCATCTGAGATATTTGGACCTTGTAGTGTTAGGACCAAGAGTATTTGTCATTCTGTTGTTCTGAGCCAGGACCAACTCAGTGGAACAGTGGCACTTACCAATAACTTTAAAGTAATATTCTAAATTGTAATTGTATGGAAACCTAATTTATTTCTCTTGTTCTAGGAGCTCTGGTGGTGTAGGCCATAGAGAATTCCACCGCTAACCCAGGAGTGGTACTTCTCTGGAGGACCAAATTCACCAGCAGCTCCAGGGAGAAAGATGGTCAATCTCCTCCTGTGTGATTTACTGCCTCCTGGAAACCTGCTGGAGGGTCAGCTAGGAGTCAATTCTGCCTCAATGGCAATAAATTAAAGAGTTAATGTTATTAATTTTTTGCTCCAAATATGAAATTCATTTACAAGAAACATTGCACCATGAAAACCAGAATGACTTAACATGCCATCTGCCTTTTATGCTCTGATAGCATAACCCACGGTGTTTTCTTACAGGTTGCTCTGGACAACGGCCTCACCAAGCAATCCAGCATCAACCTGGTGGACTTGGCAGGAAGTGAAAGACAGAAATCTTCTGGCTCTGAAGGGGACAGACTCCGGGAAGGGTCACGAGTCAACTTAAGTTTAACCAGTTTAGGAAATGTTATCAGGTGAATATGTTTGTGTCATTAAAATGACTTCAGGTACTAAAAAATGAATTTGAATCCTTAGGACAATGTGATTGTCATAACTGGTTCATGCCCGACCCTCTTTTATTTTACACTAACTATATTCCATTTGATTTTGCTTTGTCATCCCGTGCTGCCTTTTGAAATCTTCTATTCAACTCTTTAGTATCTTGAATTCTTCCCTGTGCTTTGGCTTCTTTGCGCTCCAGTGCAATTTTCAGAGTCTCTTCTGACATCCATTTTGGTCTTTTCTTCCTCTTCTGTCTTTGCAATGAC
>NW_006399964.1:2621786-2623188 GCF_000299155.1 Elephantulus edwardii | reverse complement strand
AACAACAACAACAACAACATATTCCATTTGATAGATACAAATAATAATAACCCAGTCTAACTCAATCCAAGGATCCATATATTACCAATAATGGACATCTTTCTATCATGTTCCTCCACAATCTTTCCTTTAAAGGCTTCCTTCTTTCTCTCTCTCTTTGCTCCTATCATCTTGTTTTCGTTCTTTCTCATTTTATCACATGTGCATGCTTATCATATGTTTAATGATATTAGTTTCTAAGCTAACCATGTCACTACCCCTTAGATCAACACATGCAACATTCCCAACATCCAAAAGTCTTTCTCATACCCCATCTCAGTCAATACTAAAGCAACATATACAAGCTCTGTTTATTTTTTATATTTATAGAAAGGCGATTATTCGGTACGTATGCTTTTATGTTCAGATTCTTTCACTAAGGATAATGTCTGTCTAGGAGATGAATCTAAATTGGTGCGTTTTGGCAATTATTGCTGCTATTAAGTGCCTTCTAGTCAGTTCTTACTCCTCGCAACCACATGCACAGATGAAAGAAACGCCGGCCACGCTTGTGCTGTCTTCACAATTATTGCTCTGTTTGCACCGAGTGTTGGAACCATTGTGTCAAGTTTTCGTGTTGACAGTCTTGCTCTTGTTCCACGACCCTCTCTTTACTAAACATGGTGACATTCTCCAGGGACTGGGCCATCTTGATAACATGCCGAATGTATGTGAGATGAAGTCTCCTCATACTCACATCTATGGAGCATTCTGACTGCACGTCTTTCAACAGATGTTTATCCTTCATATTGTTCAGCCTCCACCATAATCTAGAAGTGTCAATTCTTCCTTGGTCTTCTTTACCCAGGAACCAGTTTCCACATGCATCTGAGGTAATTGAAAACACCATGAATTCGTTCAGTCGGATCTGGGCAGCAGCTGCGGCGGCTCTTGTCTTCTCTCGCTCTTTTTGCCATATCCCTTTTGCTTCCGGAAACATGGCCTCCGGTGTGGCTGTCTCTGATGGTGTCATCAAGGTGTTCAATGACATGAAGGTGCTCAAATCATCGACACCAGAGGAGGTGAAGAAGCGCAAGGAGGCGGTGCTCTTCTGCCTGAGCGAGGACAAGAAGAACATCATCCTGGAGGAGGGCAAGGAGATTCTGGTTGGGGATGTCGGCCATACTGTGGACGACCCCTATGCCACCTTTGTCAAGATGCTGCTGCACAAAGACTGCCGCTACGCCCTGTATGATACAACCTATGAGACCAAGGAGAGCAAGAAGGAGGACCTGGTGTTTGTCTTTTGGGCCCCTGAGTGTGCACCCCTTAAGAGCAAAATGATCTATGCTAGCTCCAAGGATGCCATCAAGAAGAAGCTGACAGGGATCAAGCATGAATTACAAGCAAACTGCTATGAGGA
>NW_006399964.1:2618045-2621346 GCF_000299155.1 Elephantulus edwardii | reverse complement strand
TCCTTTCCATTTCCAGGCTGCCAATTTCTAACCGCAATAGTGACTCTGTGCTTGTCTGTTTAGTTCTGTGTATAAATGGAATGTTGTGGAGATGACCCCTCCCCATGCTGGCTGGTTCCCATCCCCTTGTCCCCTGGTCATGCCCACTTGAGTCAGGGCCACCCAGGAATCTTCCATTTAAAACAAACAAACAAAAAAAGTCAATAATAAAAAAGTTCACTAAAAAAAAAAAAGAAAATACCATGAATTCGGTCAAATGCACTTTGGTCTTTAAAGCGACATCATCAATACTTTAAAAGTAGCACTTTATTGAGAGCTTTTACAGCAATGTTGCTGGCTCCACAGGCACCAATTGTGGATCCAAACAAAATGAAATCCTGGATAACTTCAATCTATTCTTCCTTTACCATGAAGTTATTTGTACTCCTGTAAAGGTTTTTTTCCTTCATACTGAGGTGTAATTCGTACTGTAGTCTTTGATCTTCTTAAGGAAATGATTCACTTTTCTTGAGCGAGGTCATCTGTATAATATACATTCATAATGAATCTTCCTCTAAACTTGATGCCACATTCTTCTTCACATAGTCTAGCTTGTGGGATTATTAGTTTAGCGTACAAATTGAGTAAATATGATCAAAGGATTCCACTTCGACATACACCTTTGTGATTGTCAATGATGCCTTTTTTCTGTTCTTGGCAAATGTAAAGATTCCACAAGAGAACATTGAAAAGTTCTGGAATTTCCACTTTTTTTCTTTCTCATCTGTACAACTGACTGTATAGAGGCAACTCATGGTTGTGATGCTAAACAATGTGACACTGATGTGTCAAATCCAGTAATGGTTACCCATCATGGACAGTGTTTGGTGGAGCTCCCAAATTAAAAACAGGCTTGGAAGCATGAGTGGCATCCACTTACAAAATAGCTTGCCTACAATGAAAGTTACACAAGTGTTCATAGGGTTACTATGAATTGTCTACGACTTGACAGCACTTAACAACAGCAACAATCTTAACTATAATTTGTTATGATCAACACAATTGAATTCTTTTGCATAGTCAATAAAACATAGATAATGAATCATCTTTCCAGTATTCTCTGTGTTCAGATGTCAGTAATTACATACTCTTACTTCATATTCTCTTCTTAATCTGGCTGGAATTTCTGAAAGTTCCTTATCGATGCACTGCAGTGACCATATTTTCATCATATTCAGAAAAATGTTACTTGCAATGACATTGTAGTGTAGTATGTTACACTGTTAACCAAAAGGCAGTGTATTTCTAGAGGCTAGAATACACTGGCAACTGCGGGAGGAAAATGGGCAATCTCCCATTAAAATTCAGTCTCCAAAAACTGAGGGACGGTTGTTGCTGTGAGTCAAAGTCTGTGACATTGATTTTGATGCTATTCATGACATTGATAATTTCCACATTCTGTTTGATTCCTTACTTTTGAAATGGGCATAAATATGGACCTTTTACAATTAGTTCATCAATATGATTTGAAGCTTGGCATAAAAAAAGACAAAGATTCTCACCACTGGGCCAATTGGCAGCACCGTGATAGATGGAGAAGAGATTGAGGTTGGTAATGATTTCATCTTGCTCAAATCCACAATCAACACTCTTGGCCCAGCAGTCAGGAAATCAAAAGACAAATTGCATTGGGGAAATCTGCTGTCAAAGACCTCTCGAAAGTGCTAAAGAGTAACAATGTCAGCCTAGGAACTATAGTGTGTCTGATCCATGACATGGTCTTTGCAAATTATTTGCTATGCATCAGAGAACTGGACAATGACCAAGGATGACAGAAGAAGAATCAATGTCTTCGAGTTGTGATGCTGAAGAAGAGTCTTGAACATACCATAGACGGCCAAGAGAATAAACAAGTCTGTCTTGGAGAGGGTGAAATCAAGTTTTCCCTAGGAGGCAAGGATTTTGAAGCTCCATCTCACACAATTTGGGCCAGGTTGCCAGGAGAGACCCATCCTTGGAGAGGGACTTCATGCTCGGAAGGACCCACGAGAGGAAGACCCAAGATGGGATGGATTGACACAGTAATTGGGGGTAATGGAGGTAGGGGTATCAGAGTCAGTAAGATTGACCAAGCTAGAGCAGGGTTCAGAGCTATTGTACATAAGGTCACTATGAGTTTCAGGGGATTAGACTGCACATAACAACAATAAGAACCGGTCAACTAGTTGAGGAGTTGGCTTCCAAATTTCTTGGCAGAGACAAGTTAGCACTTGGATGACTGTATCCATTTGTTGAAACATTTCAGTTGATATTCCATCAATTCCTGGAACCTTGCTTATTTAACGCAGCTTGTATTTATCTTTCAGTATAGTCAATTCTTGACAATATGCTACTTCCCAAAATGGTCAAATAACTCTTTTTGGTACCTTTTACATACTGTTTAAAGTATTACTCTCATTAACCACATGCACAGTAACATCTGCTCTCAAAGCTCACTTTATGTGCTTTACATTTACAAAAGATTAGCAGTTTTATTTTTTTATAATCAAAAGAAATTCCAAGAAGATTTTTCCTTTTATAAGAAAAGTGAAACTTGCAGCGTGCTAGCTGAAAGGTGGTGTCACCAAGCCCTTCTGGACAACCACATTCAGCACTCGCACATTAAGGTCTGTGAGTAATCTGTGCCAGCAACCTTTTTAGGTTTTATGTCTTCTAGGATGAGTTTGAAGGTTATTTTTGAGGTCTAGAAATGATAAAAATTTCTTCATATAAATGAATAGTAATTGCTTCTTTACTCCATTTTTACGTAGGTGTGAAACATTTCATGGGAACCCTTTGCTTTCAGATAGTGGGGGAATCTGTATTATAAATACCCAATTACAGTTAGCAGCTTGCATTTTCACTTTATCATTAATGAACAAAAGTTGTAGATGTCTTTTATGTTTTGCTTTTGAGAGTGTCTCTTTATAAGAACATCAGGATCATTTATGGACCTGTGCATTTGGTGCTGCTTTCTGTGTATGCTGTCCTTACATACTTCTGCATTATTTTTTCCCCTCTGTTAGATTACCAGCATTTCCAGTTCCATTTGTTGACTAGTTATTATCTTATACCACTTCCGTCATGTATTAAAATACATGTTTAACTGTTTCTTGGCTCTTTAAGTTTGTCTGTGTCTAAATATAAGAAGTACTTTGTCGACTTCCGAGTTGTAAAACAACCCAGTGGTAGATGGAATTTGGTCCAGGACTTAAAAACAATAAATGACATAGTTGAGCCTCTACATCTTGTAGTTCCTAACCTTTATACTATAATAGACAAA
>NW_006399964.1:2609429-2614370 GCF_000299155.1 Elephantulus edwardii | reverse complement strand
AATCAGATGTGTGTCTTTTCAATCACTTGCTATGCATCTGAGAGCTGGACAATGAATAAGGATGACAGGAAAAGAATTGACACCTTTCAGCTGTGGTGTTGGAGGAGAGCACTGAACATCCAGATGGCCAGAAGAACAGATATTTCTTGGAAAGTGTGCAGACAGAGTTTTTGGAGGTAAAAATGATGAGGCTTCGCCTCACATACTTTGAATACGTTGCTAGGAGGAGTTATTCCTTGGAGAAAGACATGAGGCTGAGAAGGTGGAGGGTCAACAAAGGAGAGGAAGACCTTAAACCAAGTAGATTGGCACAGTGACTGCTGCAATGGGCTTTTGTCTGCCAGGAAGTATGAGGATAGCGCAGGATAGAACAGGGTTCAGATCTTTTCTTCATAGGGTCATTATGAATCGTACTCGGCAGCACCTAACAACAACAACCAGAGGTGACAGAGAAAAAAAAGTGCCTTCCACTAGAGCTGGTGTTCTGGTTCACTTCTACAAGCGAACTTTCTGTTTGTTAAAGCGTGTAATATTTGCTACAGCAATGCAAGATGACTAAGATATAATCTATGATATTTCTTATTTCAATTGCTCCATTTAGTCATTTCTAGAATATAATTTTGTTGCTTTTACAACTTTGAAGGTTAGTTTTATAGATTTTCTTTCTCTATTTGTGATTATAATTTCTCACTTTGTTGTGTTATGTGACATTGAGTTAAATCCTACTCAGAATGTGTGTTCAGAGACTGGAAATTGCCTTTAGGGAGATAGCTCATCTTCTCTTGGTGCAGACAGTGGATTAGAACCATGTACTTTTGAGTTGGCAGCACAGCCCCTTTACCCACTAAGTCACCAGAGCTCCCTCGGTCCCATCTTATAGATGAGATTTATTTTTTCTTCTTCTTCTTCCTGTCTTCTGTACCAGCGCTGGTTCCTTTGTAGTTGCTGCTAGAGGTTGAGAATAAAGCATTCACACCTCGTTAACTCTTATTCTGAGGCTATCCTAACTCTACACATTCCCTAAAAGCATCTCGGGACTGCTAGGCGTACCATCCTTTGCCCCAGTTTTAGGTTTTATCTCTACAGACAGATTTACAACTGCCTCCAATCTCTTTAAGCTTTTCCTCACAGTTTTTAGGTGCTAATTCCTCATACTGGGGCTTCTCCCTCTCACATTTTTTTCATGTTGATTTCAATGAGGCACCTGGTAGTCTATGTTGTTGAACTGTCTGCTTCCATGTCTTTGTATAGAAGGTATCTCTACTGTCAGATATTACTTACAAATATGGCTCAGGTTTATGGCGTCAAAGAGATGATTTGAGAAGTGTTCCTGACTTATTCACAGACAGATTTCTTTCTGAAATAATATTTTTTTTGTTCTGTATTTTCTTTTTCATCTAGTGCACTTGCAGATGTGGCCATGGGGAAGAAAGTCCTGCACATTCCCTACAGAGATTCAATTCTGACCAAATTGCTTCAGTCAGCACTGGGGGGCAACAGCAGGACCACTTTGGTAAAGCCATTTTCTTAAAGCATCTTAGACTGGTTCAGCTATTACTATTAATATTGGTTTTAAAAAAGCAACTAAGACTGACAGAGCATTAACATAGCATATTCTACTTTTATTTTCTCTCTTTTTGTTTTAATGAACAAAAAAAAGATAAAATAAACATATAATGAACCTATATTGGCTTTTCATTCAATTGTTTATACTCATATTGATTTATATAATTAATTATAATTTACAAAGGTAATTAATTAAGTATAGACAATCTATTCTTGTGTATTTCCTCACCCAGTTTATCAGATTATTAACTTTTTTAAAATTTTTTTTATTTTATTACTTTTCTGTGCGTGTACCGTCAAATCAGATCTGACTGGTAAAGGAGGAGATTGTCCCTCCTTCCCCGGCAGAGCATCTGGTGGATTTGAACCATGCAGCTCTGGGATTGTAGTTGCAGCTCCTTACCACTAGGCCACCAGAGCTCCCCTCAGATTATTAACTTTTACTCCCTTTCCCCCCCTCTTCCTAGCCTGGTCAGCTTCCCAAGAATTCTGTGTAGAAATCTTGTCTTAGTTTTTTGTAGAAGTGGTTTTATTTTGTAATTGTCCTTTTGTGATTGAATTATGTCACTAAGCATAATTTGTTCTAGATTTGTACATGTTGTTCACTATTAAATGAATTCTTGATATTTTCTTTTAGTAATGCATCATATTCCAGAGTGTGGATGTACCTCAGTTTTTCACCCATTCATCTGTTAACAGACACTTAGGTTGTTTCCAACTCTTTGCTATTTTAAGTAATCCTACAATAATTATCAGTGTGCATGTGTCCACACTCTTATTTCTTTGTAATATATACTTAGTAGTGACACTGATGTCGAAAGTGGGGAGTGTTTCTATCTCTTTGTAAGGATGCACCAAACTGCTTTCCATAATTGTTGAACCATTTTACATCCCCACCAGCACATTCTACATAGTATCTCCTAGTGCTCTTGGGCAAGCCCATTGTCAGGAACCTCTCCATATGCTTAAAAGCAATTATGTCGGTTTGGAGACTGTGGTGCACCTCATTCAGGCCTTGGTATTCTTTTTTTAAAATTGATATTTTAATGAAAGTTTACAGAAAACTTGAATTTCCATTCACCCATTGTTGCACATTAATCTTCCTCCCTAACTGCCCCCCAGTTCTCTTTTTTCTTTAAAAAAATTCCTTCACTGTTGCACAATTTCCTCCCTCCCCTTTCCCTCCAGTCCACTTTGCTATGCACTTTTTATTCTGGACTATTGTCATGCAAATAATAACTAATCATATATTTCTTTTAAATAGTTCTTTCCCTCATCTATCTCAGGGCTGTGCTCATTATTTATCCCCTCTTTCCTTAGTTTCCCCCCAACCCCATGTCATCTTGTTTTATAACAGTGGGATTATGCAGTATTTGTCCTGTTGTGACTGAGATATTTCACTCAGCATAATGTCCTCCAGGGTCACCCATTTTGTATAATATTTTATTAATCCCTTGCTTTTCAGTGCTGCATAATATTCTATTATGTTAATATACCACAGCTTCTCTATCCATTAATTTGTTGGTAGAAGCTAAGTCCAAGTAGTGGACAGTGTTTGGTGGAGCTCCCAGATTAAAACAGGCTTGGAAAGAGGAATGGCATCCACTTCCAAAACAGCTTGCCTCTGGAAAGAAACTCTATGAACTTGGAGAAATGATGGAAGTTATACAAGTGTTCAGGCCTTTCATTCATAGGATCGCTATGAGTCATCTATGACTTGATGGCATTTAACAACCACAATAACGACAAGAGAGCTCTGTTGGCCTAGTGGACAGAAAGTTATGCTACCAAGCCAAAGGTGGGTGATTTTAATCTTCAGCCCTCAGGCCTGGTTTTAATTGTTTTTGGTCAAACTCTCTTCTAAGTGGCATAGCACTGGTCTGTCTATTTGCTGTACAGAGGTAACTCATGGTCTTTGTGATGCTAAAAGAACATGTAGAGCAGGGAAAACAACTGTTGCTTTCTTTCAAGCCAATAATGCAGAAATTCCTACATGGTTATGTTGATCTACACGTCAGTGCCTTGTATGCTCTACAGGTCCACCATTTCAACAGCAACTTCCCAAAAGACATGTTACTTCACTTTTTTCGTTTACTTTTATGACATGGAAATTATTGAAAAAGAAGCTTTTTTTGGCTTGGAAAGAAGATATAACTCAAGAGTTTCTGGGGAAAGGCAAGGTTTTGTTCCAGGTGAATCACTGGCTAAGCTGGCTAGAAACTGCTGAAGAAGAAGAAAGAGAGGAAGAAGCTGACTAAAGAACCAGCCAAAGCCTTAAATTGTGCAAAACATAATGTTGCTATGATGTAACTGCATTTGACCTAACCACTGTGAAGATTCATTCCACTGTAATGTTTTCACAATATTTAAAGCAGAAACACGGCAGTAGGATTTTCTTCTGTATAAGCTTTTTTGGTAGTGTGATGTCTTAATCATAGTCTACCATCAAAGGTAGGGTCGCTATGAGTCGCAAGCGACTCGACGGCACATAACAACAACAACCATCAAATATTTTAGGAGTGTCTTTAATATTTAGATAGTATATTTGTGGCATGAAATAATTACATCATAAATTCTCAAGCAAAAGCTGTCTATTGCAAGGACCTTCTTTGCTCCCAGTTAACATAAGCTATTTTAAGTTAGAAAACTGAATAGCAACACTGAACACTGTAGAAATGCACTTAGTTCAATAATACTTGAATTGTTGCAATATTTTATTATCCATTTGGTTGTGACAGAAATTCTTAATTTTAATTGATGATTGTTGCTGTAAAAGTATATTGCCTGTATTTCTACCTCTAGTAACGGGCTTTATGTGCTAGAATTTTAATACGCTTGAGCCTGGGCAAGTGCACAAGTCTTTTAAAAAGAAACATGTATTACTTGCACAAAACTGATTAGTTTTGAGAGATCGTTAACGCCCTTGAAGTGTTTTTTGTAGATGTGAAACAAATGATGAGAATTTTAACTTGTCCCTCTTATTATAGTACTGAAATTAAGTCTACTTAATTTATCAAGTCAGTTCATGCCCTGATTTTATCTACTTGTATCTATCAATAAACATTGTGATACTTGGGGGTGGGGTGGGGAAGAGAGACATCTAAGAAATGAAGAAAAAGACTCAAAATAAAAGACTGGGGAAAAAATACCAAGTATCCACAAAAAAGCAGGAGTGGCAATATTAATCTCTGATAAAATAGACTTTAGAATGAAAATCACCATACAAGATTAAAAAGGGCACTATACAATGATTAAAGTCACATCACAATAGATCCATAATAAAAGAAGAATTGAGCAGAGCATAAATAGATTCCCCTACAAAAAATGTCCTGGACTAGATGACTTCACAGCTAAATTCTACCAAACATTCAGAGA
>NW_006399964.1:2607772-2608934 GCF_000299155.1 Elephantulus edwardii | reverse complement strand
TTTTTTTAAAAAAAGCCACAATTCATCATAACCAAGTAGGATTCATAAGAGGTGTTCAACGTAAGAAAAACAATCAATTTAACCCACCACATTAATAAAGCAAATAACAAAAACCATAAGCAAACCAGTAAATAAAAATTTTTATTTAAACAAAGAAAAAAACCATATGATCTTAGCAATTGATGTAGAAAAGGCATCTGATAAAATCCAACACCCCTTCCTGATTAAGACACTCAGCACAATTGGAATAGAAGGGAATTTCCTCAACATAGTGAAAAGTATGTGTATGTATATGCAAAACCGAGAGCCAAAATCATTCTCAATGAAGAAAGACTAAAAGCATTTTCCTTGTGAACAGGGACCAGACAGGCTGCCCACTGTCACCATTTCTATTAAATATTGTATTGGAAGTGTTTGCTAGGGCAATATGACAAGATAAGGAAATAAAAGGCATTCAGATTGGCAAAAAGATGGTAAAACTGTTGCAACATACAGATGATATGATAGTGCACACAGAAAATCCCAAGGACTCAACAACAACAGCAAACTGTTAGAGCTAGTAGACCAATTTAAAAGAGTGGCAGGATATAAGATCGATATCCAAAAATCAGTGAGCTTCTTCTACAGTAACAAAGAGAATTCTGAGAAGGAAACCAAAAAAAAGCAATACCATTTACAATAGCCAACCATAAATTGAAATACTTGGGAGTGAAGCTGACTAGAGACACAAAAGATCTATACAAAGAAAACTACAGAAAATTTCTGCAAGACACAATAAAAGACCTAAAGAAATGAGGACAATGTGCCCTGTTCATGGAAAGGAAGACTCAATGTTGTGAAAATCACAATCCTATCAAAAGCAATCTACATGTTCAATGCAATCTCAATACCGGTACCATACTAATTTTTAAAGGAGATCGGAAGGGAAATGGTCAAGTTTATTTGGGGAGTAAAGGAACCCCGAATAAACAAAGCACTTCTGAGAAACAAAAATGAAGTGGGAGGCATAACACTCTCTGACCTCAAAAACTACTACATAGCAGTAGTGACCAAAACAGCATGGTACTGGTACAATGACAGGCACATAGACTAATGGAACAGAATTGAGAACCCAGAAACGGACCCATCTAACTATAATCAACTGATATTCAATAAGAAAATA
>NW_006399964.1:2601456-2606827 GCF_000299155.1 Elephantulus edwardii | reverse complement strand
TATTCCTCTACTAGGAATATACCCCAAGAAAATTAGAACTAAGACACAAATGGAGATTTGTATATCAGTATTCATAGCAGTTTTATTCACCATCACAAGAACATGAAAACAACCACAACCAAATGGATTGAGAAATTGTGGTACATTCGTACAATGAAATATTATGCAGCACTCAGGAGCAACAGTTTCTAAAAAATACTACTTAATTTGAGAGAGACTGGAGAAACCTTATGCTGAGTGAACTAATGCAATCTCTTAAGGACAAATACTGTCTAAAACAATTATTGTAAAAATAGAAGGATAACTAGTAAAACATGTATGGGAACCCAAGGAGGGAGAAATATTGCTAGAATTGCAAGCAGGTTCTTGTGGTCTGCCAGGAGTTTCTTCCTAACAACAAGCCCAAAGTTAAGTGAGACAAAGTCTTACCATCTTTTCTTCTAAGAGGCACTCTGGTTGCACTTCCTTCAGGACAGGTTTTATTTGTTCCCTTGGCAGGCTAAGGGATAGTTGATACTCTTTGCCAACACCACAGTTCAAGGATGTTGATTCTTCTTCTGCAATCTTTATTCATTGTCCATTTTCAGTGTAGGAAGCAATTGAAAAGACCATGACTTGAATCTGACACATCTTAATCTTTAAACTAGCATCCTTTCTCTTTACCATTTTGGTTTTTTGAGGTTCTTTTCCTTTACTTTTTAAAATGTATTGTTGCATATTTTCTTCTCCTCATTTTTCTCCTCCTCCCATAACCCACCCCCAAATGCACCCCGTATTCCATCCAGGTTATTGTCATATATATAGTGCATAATCATGTATTCCTTTGGACAGTACTTCCCTTCATCTGTTTTAGTGCAGTGTTCATTATCTATCCACTATTTCTCCATTCTCTCCTCAACCCACTCATTCATGTTTGTCCTATTTTACAACAACAGTGTTATGCAGTATTTGTCCTTTTTGACAGAAATATTTCACTCAGCATAATGTCCTTAAGGCTTTACCATGTTGTGTAATATTTTACTACTTCATTGTTCTTCAATGCTGCACAAAATTCCATTGTCTGAATATTGTTGCTGTTATGTGCCATCAAATTGCCTGAAACTCATAGTGACCCTATATACAACAGCTCTGAAATCTGCCCTATCCTGAGCCAGTCGTACTGACTCCAACACACCTACCCCCATTATTCCAGTTACTGTATAAATTTATCTCATCTGGGGTCTTCCTCTTCTGCACTTTCCCTCCACCCTTCCAAGCATGATGACATTCTTCAAGGACCAGTCCCTCCTGGCCACGTGCCCCAAGTATGTGAGATGAAGCTTCAAAACCCTAGCCTCCAAGGAGAAACTTGATTTCACCCTCTCCAAGACAGACTTACTTGTTTTCTTGATGGTCCAGAGTGTGTTCAAGACTCTTTTCTAGCATCACAACTCAAGGGCATCAATTTTTCTTCTGTCATTCTTAGTCATTGTCCAACTCTCTGATGCAGAGCAAGTAATAGCGCAGACCATGCTCCGGATCAGGTACACATTAGTCTTTAGACTGACATCATTGCTTCTCAATATTCTGGAGAGGTCCCTGATAGCACATTTTCCCAGTTCAGTTCTTGTTTTAATTTCCTGATAGTTGGTATTTGATTGTGGAGCCAAGCAAGCTGAAAGTGTTAACAACCTCAATCTCTTCTTCATCTATCATGGTGTAGCCCAGTGGTGAAAATCTTTGTTTTCTTGATTTTGATCTTCAATCCACATTGAAGACTACAGTCCTTTACCTTCTGCAGGAAGCACTTCAGGTCCTCCTCAGTTTCAGCAAGCAAGGTTGTGTCATCTGCATAATGCAGACTGTTGATGAGTCATCCTTCAATCCCGATGCCACATTCCTCCTCACATAGCCCAGCTTCCTAAATAATCTGTTCTGCATATAGATTGAAAAGGTATGGAGACAGGACACATCCCTGATGCACTCCTATCCTGATTTTGAACCATGCAGTGTTTCCTTGCTCTGTTCTGAAGACTGCTTCTTGGTTTGAGTATAGGTTTCGCATGAGCACAAATCAGGTGTTCTGAGATTCCCATTCTCCTTAAGGTTAGCCACAGTCTGTTGTGATCCACACAGTCAAATGCTTTCGGTTCCTTCCATCTCTTTGTTATTGAAAATAATGCATCAATAAACATGGGTGTGCACACATCTGTTTGAATTGTGGCTCTGGTTTCTTTAGGGTGTATTTCCAGTCATCAAATTGCTGGGTCACATGATATTTCTATTTTTAACTTTTTGAGAAAGTGCCAGACCACCTTCCATAGTTGTACCATTTTACATTCCCACCAGCAGTAAGTAAGAGTTCCAGTCTCTGCACAACCTCGCCAGCATTTGATGTTTGCTGCCATGTTGAACTTTGCTATGGTTGCTGGGTCTCTTTAGCCCTTTGCACCGTTAGTCAGTTGTGGCATTTGTTTCTCTCTACATTTCTTATTGTTTTGTCCTGTCTTATTTGTAAAATGTAAAGAATATAATAAATTGTAAAACTCTTCTATGAAAATTATATATTTAAGCAATAACAATAATAAGCTCACATATAAAAACTAAAACCTTAAAAAACTCTATTTACAGATAGCAACTATAAGTCCAGCTGACATCTGCTATGAGGAGACTTTATCAACACTGAGATATGCTGAACGGTATATGTGTGAACATTTTTTAAAATTAATCCATTCCATATGGTTTTTCATGCATTCATAGACATTTTGTTTTATAACATTACCATTGACTGATTAAGTAATTGCAATGTCTAATCAACTCCTTCTTATTGCCTTTCCTTTCATCCAACTTAGCATTATTAATCTGTATTCTCCTAACTTTCTCTTCCTACCCCTGTTAAACTTCCAATACTGATTCTATCTGTGTGTAAACCTTTCAGTAGCATCTTATATAAGTGGTCCTATGCTATAATTGTCCTTTTGTGACTGACTTATTTCACTCAGCACAATTTGTTCTAGAATTACCCATGCTGTGCAATATTTCATGAATTCTTGGAGGTTTTTTAGTGATGCATAGTACTCCATAGTGTGACAGTATCATCATTTTCTTTATATACTCATCTCTTGGTGGACACTTGGGCTCTTTCCTATTCTTTGCTATTGAAAACAAGGCTGCCAGAGTCACGGGTGTGCATATATCAGTTTGTGTCCTGGCACTTATTTCTTTGGATATTTATCTACCTTTAAGATGTTTGGATGGGTGGAGGGTCAGCACAGGAGAGGAAGATCCTGAATGAGATTAATTGACTCAGTGACTCGGGTAATGGGGATAGGTGTTTGGAGACAATGAAATTGGCTCATGATAGAGCAGGCTTCAGAGCTGTTGTGCGTAGGGTTGCTATGAGTTGCAAGTGACTCGATGGCACATAACAACAAAGAGAACTCTTGTGGCCTAGAGGTAAGAAATTGCATTGCTAATCCAAAGGCAGGCAGTTCCAGTCCACTTGCTCATCTGAGGGGGGAAAGATGGACAGTCTCCTCCTGTGTAACTGACAGTCTCTGCAAACCCACTGAAGGGCCAGCTATGAGCATGACTTGACAGTACACAACACTAACCAATGATCTTCAGCATTTCTTCAGGAGCTGGTTGGCCATCTGAGTGTCTTCTTGGATGAAGCATCCACTCATGTCCTTTTTATCATTTAGTAAGTGGGTTGTTTGTCCTTTTCTTGTAGAGATTTTTGAGTTTTCCTCTAAATTTAGAGATATTTCCCTTGTCAAATGGCTCAATGCCAAATTTTTTTTTCAAGTCTCTTGGTTCTCTTTTTACTCTTGTGAAGAAGTCTTTAAATGCATGTATGTGGACATCATTTTTAGAAGGTCCCAACTGCCTGTTTTATCCTCTAGAGCTTGTCTATCCAGTTAACCAACACTAAGATATGCTGAGAGGTGCTTTTAGGAACATTTCTTTTCCACAGTGCTTCAATGTTTGAACACTAACAGAATCTTCTAGTATTTGTATGTCTGTCAGGTTGGGAGGTAGAACAATATAATTGCTGAGAAGAGAGTGACAGAAAGTAAAGCAAATCAGAGAGGGGGCTGGAGAAGCAGCGCCTTTCCAAGCTCATCATCTTCATCGAAGTCCTAGTGGGAGAGGCTGATGGGCTCCCATCCTTGGGAGAGGTGGGTGCTGTGCCAATCCTGACACAGCCAGTTAACTGTCTCTGTCTTTTCCTACCAAATTGTATAGTCACTTGCAGACTTATGCAGACATTAGGGCACAGAAGGAGGACAGTATTGGCACAGGAATGTCATCTGACCAATGGGTGAAGCTGGCCTATGTATGTGGCAGCTCCTAAAGCTCTGGACTGTTCTGCTGCCTCTAGTTACTGCACCCTGTGATGACAAGCAAACCTATCCCACTGCTGAAGAGTCGGTTCCAACCCCGGGCAACCGCTGTGTGCAGAAGAGAGAGCATGGCAGAGTTCACGTGGAGTTACACTGCTGAGCTAAAGGCAGTACTTCTCTGGTGGTTCAAATCTACCAGTGGCTCCATGGGACAAAGATGAGCAGGCTCTGATCATGTGATTTGTGGTTAGTGCTACGTGCTTTGTGGAGTCAAGTACAACTCATAGAGACCATGTGAACAACATCTCCATACCCTGCTCTGTCCTGTGTCATCTCTGATATACTTGAGCCCGTTGTTACGGTCACTGTGTCAATCTATCTCATTGAGAGTCTTCCTCTCTTTCCTTGTCCCTCCATGTTTACAAGCATGATATCCTTTTCCAAAGACTGGCCCCTCCTAACAATATGCCAAAAAATATTTGAGATAAAATTTTACCATCCTGACCTCTAAAGTGCTGGATAAAAGTAGTGATTGGCAGCATCATGATAGATGGTGAAGAGGTTGAGATTGTTAGCAGCTTTAGTTTACTTGGCTCCACAAGCAATATTCTTGGTATCAGCAGCCAGGAAATCAAGAGACGAATTACATTGTGAAAGTCTACTATCAGAGACCTCTCCAAAGTACAACGACATCAGTCTGGAGAATAAGGTTGCCTGATCCAGGCTATAGTCTTTGCAATTACTTGCTATGCATAAGAGAACTGGACAATGACTAGGGATGATAGGAGAATTGATGCCTTTGAGCTATGGTGCTGGAGAAGAATGTGGTATATACCATGGACTGCCAGGAGAACAAACAGGTTCATTCCAAAGAGAATGAGACCAGGCTGCTCCTTGGAGGCAAGGATTCTGCAGCTTAGTCTGACATGCTTTGGGCATGTTGTAAGGAGGGACCAGTCCTTGGAGAAGGATGTCATGCTTGGAAGGGTTGAAGGACAAAGAAAGAGAGGAGGACCATCAATGAGATGGACTGATTCAGTGACTTG